>NW_018020613.1:446767-475528 GCF_002006095.1 Pseudomyrmex gracilis
TAAAATAAATTGAATTTTTTAATATATATGTTATTTGTTACATGTAATATATCAATAATATCTCAAAAATATATATAAATATTGTAAATATAAATTTTACATCAACTTGAAAAAATTGCGTCCTCCATCAAATCTACGCGCAGTATATTATTTCAACTTTGAAATTGAAGATTTTTAGTAATCTTATCAGTATGCTAACGAGGGTACAATATAATTGCATCTACACACAAAGGTCTTCAAAGCACTGATTATCAGAGTTCTGGCAGATGTTTCACTTCACAGAGCCACTCTCTTTCGTATTTTTCCTCCTTTTCTATAGTCACGCTGCGCGGGCGCGTGAGATATTTTTAAACTCCAACAAAATTCAGCGAAGCGGCGCGAAAATTACACTAACGTACAGATCACGCTAGCGTTTTCCAAGCGGCAGCATGGAAAATTTACTTTTACGAGGCGATAAATAAGACACCAACTTCTCGGCAGCACCGAGAACGTTTTCGGCGTTTGCCATTGTAGATCTCGCATTATCCCTGGAGTGTGACGTTTATGTTCCTGAGAAACGGTGGACTTCTAAACTTGGATCTAACTGAGTTAGACTTCGTGTTAATTCCGACTCGTGTGATTTTATAGTCTCGCACTAACGTAGACAGAGAATGGAACAATTTTATATCTAGAAAAAAACTCAATTTATATATATATATATATATATTCTCATTCAATGCTTCAAACTTACTTGTACGCATTACGTAAAGAAACATGTAAGAATGTGTGTTAAAATATGTACAAAATTGACGAGTGTGCTGAACGCATAGGCCGTTAGGCCGTTTTCCTGGGAGGCAGTCAATATCTTGCTATCGAAGCTGCGACGTGTACAAGGGTAAATCATGGAACCCTCCATGGGAGCTGATGGGGTGATGGCGAGCGCGCCAGCGAGAAGCCTGTCTTCGTCGTTGTCGTCGTCGTCGACTACGACGACAACGACGTTGCTAGTATTAGTGGTGGTTAACGGAGGGATAAGGGAGGAAATGGAGGGTGTTGCCGAGTCCCGACATGCCTCGCTTCGATTAATCAATGGGAATGGCATTTCGGAGAGGTGTTAGGCAGAGGTGACGGTGGAGGTGGCGGTGTGTGTGCCCTTCGAGGATGCCAACAGAAGTGACTACCGTCACGCGGATTGAAGGCCAGGGAATGGGAGAGGGGAAGGAGCAGGGAAAGAGGAAAGAGAAGAGATGACGGTAGAGTGGACACTTTTGATGAATGGTGCCCGCGGACGGAGCTAGTAGGCTTCCGGTTTGCTGACTCTCACGCTTCTCTCAGTCTCTCTCTCTCTCTCTCTCTCTCGCTCTCTCTCCTGCTTGCTCTCCTTGTCTCTTCCTTCTCGCTATTCACAGTCAAGTGGCGAAACCACCGAGACGTCGAGAGGCTAAGAAGCCGTGACGTGAATTATCGTCCCGTCCCTCGCGCACGTCGACAAACAGTAGGATCGACTTGGCAAGAGGCGTCGACGGAAAATTATAATACCGCGCGAGGTAATCGCTTATGCCGATACCGGTGACGTCAAAGATGTCAACGACGTAGCAACCACGTAGCTCAAGAAGAGAAATCTCGAAGCGCCACGAAAACGACTCTAACAGGCAATCAAAGGATTAAGGATTAAACTTTATTTACGGTTTAATCTCTCTCTTATCTCGTATCCCGAGAGAATAAAGTAGATAAACTTATCTTTTCTGTTATTATCTAAAACGAGATGAATAACATTGTTACTCGCGCGAAACTGTGAGTGAATTTTTATTTATCTGTTATTTGTGTTTGCGCATTACATTATTTCCTTCATTTCTCGCAAAACCGCCACTGTATATCGGTTCTTCGTCTCGTTCCGTGAAACGAGAACGATTCTAATTCCCCGTTAATTAATGAAACGACATCGGACGTCGTCCGAAAGTACGTAAGAAAGGAGAGAAGGGTACTTGGCTGCGAGAGAGTTCGCTGAAAGCCGCCCTCCATTCGTCACTGTCCAGGACAGAAGTAGACGTAGGAGAATCGATCCCCAGTGTGTCATCCTTCTCTCTCTTTGTCGTTCCTGTCGTAGAGGAACTAAAGACGAGAAACTCCCACGCACCATCAACGCACGCATCGCGATTTGCGACGTCTTGCGCGCGTGTCTCTCTCTCTCTCTCTCTCTCTCTTTCTCTTTTTTACAACAATTAGATTTATATACAAAAATTAACAAGTTGTCAAATAAACTCTCATAAATTTTTTAAACAAACTCTCTATATCTTTGATGCCTATTTTGAGAATAAAAAATCCTGCATGGTGTCGTAGATAACGTACACTTCGTTTCCCGATTTTATCCCTTCGACCATAAAGTACCGTAAATACGTGCACTCGTGAGAGTTAAACGTGAGAAAGAGGCGGCACACGATCCTAAGTCCATTTTCTGCTGAATACAACTCGCGGTTACGAATTATGTGTCGGCTAACCAAGAGGCGGCGGCGAGCTGATAGAACGAGCGGATGGAGAAAAGGAGAGATCGACGCAACGAGGAAGAGGAAGAGAGAAAGAGAGAGAGAGAGAGAGAGAGAGAAATAGAGAGAGAAAGAGAAGCGAGAAAGGGCTGGGAGCGAGTACACGTGGAGAGCAGACGGAGAACGCTATCGCGAGTTTTCCTACTAGTTTTCCAGGAGTTACCCGAACGGGAGGGAGGCGGAGTGTTAATTACCAGCCGGTTCTGGGCACAACGGGGGTGGGTGAGCACCCCGCAAGCCGCCGCCGCTGCCGCCGCCGCCGTGCGGCGCAGCACTGCGGGGTGTACGACCGACGGATAGGGGAGGGAACGGGGGCGACCGGGTGCGAGATAACGTTTTCAATTACCTGCAGGATGTGACGTAGTTATGAGTTAGCTACCCGGAGAGAGAGAGCGGAGCTTCACCTAGCTCGCCGACCTATCCAACTGCCTCCAGAAGATGATGAGCCAAGATGGCCGGGACGGCGGGCGACGGGCGGTCTGCGGTGGGAGCGCGCGGGAAGGGATGGGCGCGATGGGAACGGATGCAGGTATCTAATACTTGTACAGAGCGCGTGTCTCCGTGAGATAAACTAAACCCGATTAGAGTCTCCGGGCTGCATCATGAACGTGCGCACTTGTGTCGCGGACGATTATGGATCGCGTTTTTCATCCTTTGTCCTTGCGAAAGCCGCCTTCAAAGAGAAAACTCCTTCCGTCCCCTCATCAAGCACTCGCTCGGGAAGAAAAGAACTGAAGGGTTCAAGAATGACGAGGAGAGAGAGACTTGGAAGCAGGAAACCGAGGAGAAGTCCGGAAGAAAAATGAGAGGGAAGGAAGCTCGGGAACCGATCCAATTAGCGGGCGACTTTAATGCACGAAGGGCAGATGGGTGGACCAGCTTTCTAATACTCCTTCGGGACTTTTATCCCTCCCTTTCCCCCGGCGTTTGCTCCTCTTTCTTTCTGTTCCTTTCCACACGGTATTCCGCTCGCCGCGATGAAAATCTAAGGATATCGAGAGTCATTTTTCAGCAGTGATTTTACGTTCGCTCCGTCGCTCCGTCGGGTCGTTTCTTGGTCGTTGTTGCGTATTTTTCGCGTCGAGACGACGATCGCGAGCGAGGGTTTAAATCGAACGGCGCGTTCTCTCTCTTGTCATTAATCTGACGAGTCGACAACTCGATACCTCTGAAATTAACGTAACCAAAGCGAGCCCGGCATATTTCATTTTCTTAATACGCTACCGCGAATTACTTTCCGCGCGCAGACGTTCTTTTAATATATTTTCGTCTTTCCACCCCTCCTCCCCCGTCCGGTCGTTGTTTGTACTTTCTATCTCGGGTAAACTCGCAAACCGCGGAGCAAACAGCGGCTTAGTGGGCGCAAAAGATATACTTTTTCCTAATGTGCGCACCACATTGCCGGCTTCTGCCACTGACGTCATATTTATCTCCTTAACTGCGTGATTATGGCGTAAAAAACTGCGCGCGGCGCGGGGCGGAAGAACCGCCGCGCGCTCCTTCACCGCGCCCGCATAATATATTATAATGCATGCGATGGGAAGTTGAGGTTATTTATAAGACCGCGAGCCAAAATGACGTACAACGACAACGCCGTAAATCTTATTAATGTATTCGCGTCCAACGAATGTATTAAAGAATCGTTTAGCATTCTTTTATCTGCGTAACGACCGCCGAGTTAAACTCAACTTGGATGGACGCGCTATATTGCTTTTTGCGAAGTGAAAAATTATCACAAACGCGTTCGAGCACTGTTTTCATGTCTCTCTTTCGGAAAGGGATTACGTTTCCAACGCAATATTGACATTATCATACAAAAATGTTAACGCGCCAACCAAATGCGCGGTTAAGAGAGCAAGTTAATAAAGCAAACCCCCATCAAACGCGTCCGACGCAAATGTTATATCGATTTTTCAAAGTCGAACGCGTCGTTAACGCGGGGGAAAAAACTAAATTAAACGGCGCTAACGAAAAACTATTTTCAAAGCAATACGAAACCTGTTTAAGACCGGTACGCGAAAATTCAGACGCGATGCAACGAACTGCGAGCAAACTCCGCGGTCCTGTTCCGCGAACTCTCTTTCTCTCTCTTCCTCTCTCTCTCTCTCTCTCTCTCTCTCTTCCTCTCTCTCTTCCTCTCTCTCTTTCTCTCTTGCACTCGCATCACCTTAATCAGAGAAAAAGCGACTGGGCCGCACGAAAGGCTGATGTACGAGGGCGCTCTTTTCCGTTTTCCGGCAGCGCGAGTTTCGAGTTACCAACGAACTGCCAGCGGAAAACTTTCCTCCGCCCTTTTCCTCCGACAGGACTTCTCGGGAGCTCGCGGCCACTTGCAATTTATAACCCGCCTGAATCCAGCGTCGCGCGCGCTGCACGTACTCAATTTTTGCTCTTCGAGTCTGGTCTTTTTAACCTCCCCCGACACACACACACACACATACGATTGGAAAATACGAAAATAGCTGAGCACGTCGTTGCATATCGTCTTCCTAATCGTATAAACATCGTTCTGCTCGACGCACTCTTGTTTATAAGTAGATTCAAGAACAGATTCTGCAAAGAAGTGTTTCCGCGCGCGTGGACGTGTTTCTTCGAGCGTTTGAGAACCGAGGATCTGCGACGGAAAGAGAGAAGGACGAGAGACAGCGAAAGAAAAACTCGCGAGCTTCGCATCTGCATAGTCGGGCCAATTGGAATTGCAAAATCGTAAATTGAACTTGTTCGCGGCTAACCGCCATCGCTCTCTCTCTCTCTCTCTCTCTTTCTCTTCCGCTCTCTCGCGCGCGACAGCGCCGCGTCAAACTTTTCGAATTAAGTCGCGATAGTTATAATCGCCGGTGCGATATCGCACAACCTTCGCGCGTATTCGGCGGAGAGTGATTCGATTGGGAAACAAGTTTAACGCAAAATCTCTCGATTTGCAAGTTTTGCGTTTTACTACGCGAGAATAAAGAATTCGCATTCTTCGCGATAAAAAAAAAAAAAAAAAAACGAGTAACAAAGCGTCGACGATTTAGAATTATTAACGAGAAAGAAGAAAAGAGTGTCTCGTGCGTTTTTCTCGCTAATAGCTCTTTGTGAAAACTACGTACAGTTTTGGGTGAGGGCGTGTCGTCAACACTTCTGCCAAAAGGATTTATTGAAAACTTTGTAGCGGAAGACGCTCACCCACTCCTTTCCCCCGCGTAGTGGAGGAAACGGAAGCGAGCGGGCGCGCTCCGTGAGACGAACGAAGTTACGTATCGACTCCGAACAAAAACTCGTTTGATATACAAATAGCATCAGCCTTCTTTCGCCGACTCGTCTTTGTTCAACGGAATTGCGCTGATTTTGCATCGCCTGGATTGTCTCAGGAGAGATAGAGAAGAAAGAAACCTATAAACGAATCAGGACCGCTCTATCCTGGGAGGAGAGGAAAAACGCGCGGTAATACGATTCTCTGTGCATTGTTAGAAAACCACAATGATTATACCGCAGTTGGACGAATCGTTTCTCCTTTGTTGTGCCTCCACTCAAGACCTTTTAGTGATTTAAATATTTTTTTTTTTTTTTTTTTTGAGCTTAATGAGAAAAAAAGTGTTTTAAAAGAGAATATTATATTAAAAATTCCTTCCACACATTTCTGATCCCGTACACAGTTTCGGTTATATATATATATAGATTTTAAATGATGTTTGCGCGCGCGCGTGCGTATCTAATGGCGTCTGAAAACTTATACGTTGATATCGAGCGGGAATATCGCTCGAGCTCTCGCAGCAGGCCGAGCACGTCATTCGTCTTTATTTTCGCGCAAAAATCGAATCCAATTCCCCGCGAAGGCGTACGGAGTGATCGAGTGTACGCGCGCACGCAAACGAGCGCGGAAAAGCTCTGCTCGCTTTTCCTCTTGGAAATTCTAGCGAGCGCAAGAGATTTAGCGAACGGAGCTGCTCTCTCGGTAGGAGCTTTTCGATTTAATATACTACAATATCACCGGGGCCCCGAAGTCGTCGGCGCGGAGTATCAAAATATCTCGATATTATGCAACACATGTCGACATTTACCGACCTGCGACCTGGACGTGGATAGCTCGTTCGTCGAAAAGGCGGTTACAGGCGAAAAGAAAAACCGAACGAGAAGAGGAGGAGAGTGGAGGAAGAGAAATAGAGAGAGAGAGAGGTTACGAAAAGCACGAAAGGCGTGTGTGTGTGTGTGTGTGTGTGTGTGTGTGTGTATATGCGTGTTTGCGCGGGGGAGTTGAGCAGAGCGCATGCAAATGGAAAGTTATGCCGCAGAGAAACGAATATTGAATCAGCAGCTGGTTCGATAGAGGCCGAAGTCGAAGGCGCGCACGCTTTTCATTCCCTGTCGCCGCGCGGGAACGACTCCTGCACCTCGAGATACGCCGTTCCGCGAGACTCAACCTAAGCGCATAGCGACCGTTTTCCCCCGAGGGAAGTGAGTGCAACCCTACCACGAGACGCCCGAAGTTGGCGACGTTCCCTTGGACGAGCGACGACGGCCAGCGCCGAGGAAGAGATTGGAAAACGTGGCCGCCGGCGAATTGTAGTCTTCTTCACTCGGAATGAAAATCGAACTAGGCTCCCTCGGGATCGACGAGCCGACTTACCCGGGCTATATACGTGCCGTGAGATGCGTCAAAGGAGCGTATTCGCAGTCCCGACTTCGGGTATCTTCGAATCGATTTCTCGGAAGAAAACGTCTTATTCGTTAGAACTACCGAAATCGTCCGTGTCTATTGCACCATTTTTTTTCTCTCCGAGGCAGACACTCTTTGCAGTCTCTCTCTCTCTCTCTCTCTCTCTCTCTCTCTCTCTATCTCTCTCTCTCTCGCTCTCTTTCTCTTTCAATTGTTTCTGTTCATACTGTAATATGTTTCGTTACAATTTTCAACCGTAGATTTCTGTTATACGACACGAGATAAATTCCATTTCCACTCTCTTATTCTACTCCCTTTCACTGAGAAACGGCGAGGATAAGAAGTGCGAAGTATGAAAAATGAAGGAAGAATATACGAGAGCAATGATCGAGCATGCACGTGCCGGCATCGGTCATTCTGCGAAAAACAATAGTCGCGCGGCCACACTTGGCCGTTCGATCGATCGATCGATCGGATCGATCGATGGATGGATAGATGGATCGAGCAAACGAACGAAACGAACGAACGTGCGGCAAGAACGGGGGGGCGGCTGGGGTATTGTAAAACCAGGCCGAGTTTCGCAAACGCGTGAATAATGGACACCCGTTTGATAAGGGAAGAAACGCTTGCGTGAGTCCGCTCGATTCATCCGTTGCGCGCGCGGCGGGAATGATAGAGAAGAGAAAAAGGAGCGAGTGAGAGAGAGAAAGAGAGAGAGAGAGAGAGAGAGAGAGAGAACGAGAAAGAGAGAATTCACAGAACGTCGAATTATTTATCGACGAGAAGGTCGAAGCTAAATAAACGTCGGATTTTCCGCGGGAGAATTATCCAGCGCACATTGACGACGCGCGCGGTCGCAATTCCTCGACCCATGAATCATCATTACCGCGGCTTTCAGAGCGTTATAATCGTCGCGTTGTTCCTTCAAGACGCGAAGATAATAAGTTCTGCCAATAATGCAAACTTGTCACATCGCGTCGTAATAATGCTTAATAGTTTCGAAATAATCGCATTTCGCGATTTAATTTCTCCCGTTTCTTCTAATCTGCGAACAAACGCGTAATATTACAGCGTCCAATATTCACATATCGGTTATTTGCGCGTTTTTAATATTAAAAGTTAGATCGTCAAAATGATGTAGAAATTACGTTCTGATCTGTGATTTTTGCAGTTCGCATTCGAAACGCATGCGCAAACTCTTATTGCACCACCGCGCGACCGAATGATCTTTTTTTTTTTTTTTTTTGTTGAATCGTACGACGTGCAATATGTTTGTTCGTACGCATTTCTATTGTGCTTCCGGCACGTACGAACATAAATTTTACTTTCTATGAAATGTTTATTTAAAAGCGTCGAGGGTCGAGCAAAGGTGGCGTTTGTTGCATGGCGAACATTAACGGAGCATGCCAACGTGTCCGTGAAATGTACCCCCGGCGTGGGTCTAACCGAAATATATGATCTTTTAAAAATGCATGCGTTTGTGCAAGGGCGATGCACAACTCCGACCTTTCCACCGCACTCAGTCTGCGAATGAACTCTCGCGAGGTCCACTAACGTAATTTGAAATGACTCTCCGCCTCCATATATTTTTTACTCGAATATAAAAGATAACTAGATCGCACGTAAAATTATAGCAACTACTTACTCTAACGCGAGTGTTAACGACGAGCGCATTATAACGAACAATTGTTATCTCTTCCCACTTTGTCTCATTTGCCTCTTTTAAGCGCGTTTATACTTAAGATAAGAATGCAATATATAGTTTTTAAACGACGGATATACAGCTTGCGTTTAATTTTTTTTTTTTTTTTTTTTTTCAATATAAATATTACACATTCCGCGTTTTATGTGCACTTAGCACTAAATAGATTGTCGTTATATTATTCATCCTTCAAAAAACCGTCTATACTTGGAAAGAAAAGACAGAAAGAGAGAAAGAGAGAGTTTACTCCATTTTCTTCTGACATTTTCAATTTTCTAGTGGCTTAATCTTCCATAAGAAATGTCCGCCCGTTTGTTTCACCTTCTCTTCATAAAGTTTTCACCGTTACCGCTGCTGTATGCATTCCGCGCGGTGAAGCACGAGGTGCTAAAATGAATGTAAAGCCTACGAGAGTGCAACCAAGGGTGCTCGCTTCCGGCGGAACAAAAGTACGCCATCAAGGCATTGGACCACGACTGATATTGGCGCTGCCGCCGCTTCGGAGAATCGG
This sequence comes from Pseudomyrmex gracilis, assembly GCF_002006095.1. Classification (NCBI taxonomy): domain Eukaryota; kingdom Metazoa; phylum Arthropoda; class Insecta; order Hymenoptera; family Formicidae; genus Pseudomyrmex; species Pseudomyrmex gracilis. The sequence goes on from NW_018020613.1 coordinate 456,142, forward strand.
GAACGAAAGAGGGGAAGAGAAAGATTTTCCGAAATTTCCCGGGGGCCCACTACCCATCCACGTCCCTCTCGTTCCCGGTACCAGCTTTTCCGCTAATATTTCATCATGACTGCGTCGGCGTCGGCCATCTTGTTTCCGGACCCAGGCGCACCGGAAGCGGCCGGATGCGTTGCGACAAAGCGTCGTTGCGGAAAAATCACAGAACTATGAAGCGTGGATAAATAGGGAAGAAACAGGCTGCCGTTGCGTTCCAAAAATACGCGAAAAAAAAAATTAAACGTTTGTTCGATCGAGCTCAAAAATATAGAAAAGGAAAATACTTTTTCTTATCCTGAGTTTTCTTCCTTTCTTCATAACACTTCATTTGTTTCAATGCAATTATAGCAAAATAGATTACGAAAATATGCACGTGTGTGTGTATCGTATAGAAATATCTATCGCATACACATTGAAATGTCAATTACAAGCAAATTTCGAAAACCAAGTTAATCGATTAGCAGGTGTGGAATTAAATTGGTGCAGTATTAATTTCTCGAAAAAAAAGCTCCGCGCGCGCTGTGCTTTTCTCTAAATAAATAAAATCGCATCAACGCGCAAATGCAGTAGTTAAATAAGTTAGCTGTTTATTGTTTCGCGCGCGCATACTCTCTCTTTCTCTCTTTTCTCTTTTCCTTCTGCTTATTTATCTACCTTTATATATGCAATGCATAAAGCAACAAAACAACAATCATAAAATAAAGATAGGTTTTTTTGATAACAATCGCTTTCGATAACAATCGCAGAAAAAGCTACTTTACACAAACTATTATAAACCAAAATGTAAATATTTCTTGATCAGTTATTGGACTTAAATAATTCATCGAAAGAGAGACAGAGAGACAGAAAAAGAGAGTCACGTGCGTAATAAATATCCTAAAATTATATTTTGCATTGTCGTAATTTGTTGCGTTTATCATGTGTATATACATATATGCGTATGTATATATATATATCTCTCTATAAGGATATAACTTGTATAAATACTACTAGTAGTTATTTACTCACAAGCAGACAAGCAAAATACTCTAGACGGCGATAAGTACGGAGGACCGCTTTGTTTGCAGGCTGAAACTTAACCCACCTAACAACTAATCTTAAGAAGATCCAGCTGCGGGCTCGTACTCAAAGGATTTCGCCATCAGAAGCTTCCAGATCCCGGGAGACAAAATTGCAGACACACACACACACACACACTCTTCTCTCTCTGCAACTCACCTATACACTCTAACATATGTCAGCTAAATTAAATGACGTTTATCTCGTGTCGCTCGCGACGAGAATCATTATTAATAGCGCGTCACCGCGATAACGTAATACTTTTATGAGATATTTTAGAAAACTATCATCTTCTTTTAGCGCAAAATTTTTTTATCGATAAAATAAATCAATCGTCACCAGAATTTCAGATAGTAATCGCATTTTGTATAAGTCTCTCTGTGTAAGTCACTGTATTATATATCGCGATCGTTAAATCTTGCGGAACGACAAAAATTTTACGGTCGCGTGGAAAGACCGAAAAGTGACGAGCAAGAAAATGTCGTGAAGGAGATGTAATAAGAAAAAAAAAAAAAAGAAGCGAGAGATTTTGTTGAGAAACGTTTCCTGCACACCCCCTGCGTGAAATTGGAGGAAGTTGCGACGACGTAGTCGGAGCGAAGGGTCGCAAGGGTCGTCGTCTCGTCGTGGTTTAAAATCAAATAAACGAATGAAGCATGGTAGAGGAAGAACGAGAGGGGGAAGGGACCCCGTCTCGGCCAAGAAAATCAAAATTTCGTCATCCGCTCGTAATTTGTAGGGTGCCGTCCTGCATAGGCCCCCGCTCCGTTACCTTCATCGACCCTCGAGGGCTGTGTTGGACTATTGGATTTTAACCTCATTTTCCAACGGCGGCTTCGATTTCGAACGTCGCTACATTCCAAATGAAAATACTTCCTCGCTGAGGATGACAGTTTCCATCTCTCTCTCTCTCTCTCTCTCTCTTTTTCTCATTCTCAGAAAATATAAACTGTTCCGAGAGACTCAAGTGTATTTTTTCTTGATATTTGTTTCCGAAATGAACATGAGATTTTCGAGTATTACTATTATCTCCATTCTATAGTAACGCGTCGAGAAAAGAACACGAGAAACGTCACAGGGGAGTTGTCCCTCTTACGAAAAAGTTAGTCCCGAGAGAACACAATTTTCTTTGTCACGAAACCGTAAACATCACCACAGCTCGCGCTAGACCTGACACGACTATAGAGGGAGGCTCGCCCTTATAATCTGAACGCCACTCTATATCGCGACACTTCCGCGTTCTAGAGCCATTTAGATAAACTCGTAATCTAGACGTTGCTTTCCGCGCTGAAATAATTTTCCGCGGGCGCTGCAAAAAAAGTCTCTCGGTCAATCGGATCTGGGCGGATTGCGCAAGAGATATGAAAAAAAAAAACGCTTTCACACGCTGCATCAATTCGTGTCAAATTTCATTGGATTTTTTTTTTTTTAGGTTTTAATCTGAAAGAAGTACAATACACACATCGAAAATATCTGAACTGGAAAAAAAAATATCTGAATTAGAAAAAAACAATGATGAAAGTTAGATTAAATTTTTGAAATGTTTTCAACTTATAAAGCGGATCGTCAGCGGTGTAAGAAGCGGACGAAAAATGTCAGATTTATAACGCGGTTGTACTACTTGAAATACAGATGACGTGCCGGGAGCGAAAAGGGGTTAGAGCGGCGCAGGGAGTGGAGGTCCCGCTCGGTTTTCCATAGCTGTAGCGAATTATTTGCATAAACAAATTTCACCAGAAGTGAATCCAACGTGCCGGTAACGTCGTTCCATCTACGCAGAGTAGCTTCGCTCATTTCTATCGCGCGACTGTATTTCTCTCCCGTTCTCGCGTCCACGGCCATCGCGATTTCCATCTAATTAGATTAATCCGAGTGGAGTATTTTCGAATATGCAAATCTAGGACGAGCGCGTGTGTAAACTTTAACACGCGGAGTCCGACGTAAGAACGCGCGTGATTTTACGTACGAATAAGACGGAAGAATCATCTTTTTTTTTTTCGCGCAGCGAACAAACCGAAAAAAAAAACTGGCGCTAATAAAAAAAGTGATGGACTCGGATCGGATCTTTTTAAGATCGCGAAAGATCTTGGAATGATACACGTCGGGATTGGAGAACGTCGGCGATGTGTCGACGAATTGTAGGAAGTGTGCGCAGCGGGGATTTTGGTTCGGGAGCACACACAGTTATATCCCTTTTCGGAGGGTTGGGGGAAAAACGATGTCGGGGCGGTCAAACGCAGCGAGCGTCCGAGCCAGACGGCCGAATGGGCAATCAACGATCGAATGCCTCATGCGGACGAACCATTATTCTCGTCCAATCGGCATTGCAACATGAAACACCGGCAATTGCCCGATAAAATCATTATACGCCTCATTACTTGTCAGCTGCAAACGCTCGTTGTCTGCCTTTTAATTTACAGCCCACACCGCGACGATTGCAATTTCAGCAGGACAGGTTACGGGTGTCCTCCTTTGCTGCTACGGTCGAAACGCAGCATTCTCGCCGGATGCTGAAATAGTTATCCGACGGAAATGCTATTTGTGTTATTCGAACGACGTCGTGTGTCCCGTTAACGAATGCGCTATCCTCGCGCCAAGTGTTATCGGACACCGACGGGAAACGTAGAATTTCACAGTGATAAGAAACTTTCGTACATAATTCCGCGCTGTTTCTGCACCGTGTGTATATCTCGAATAAGACGTTTCTTCAGGATTGTTATCTATTTTGTCATCAGTAACAGTTGTCTTGTTTTCGCGGCTTGTTTATTCGAGTGATAAATGTCTCGAGCGAGAAATCGTGAGTAGCGCGCGTTTCTTTCGTTATTGCCGCTTCGACACAATGCAGATATTACTTCGCCGCGAACGGAATAAAATCATAACTGATGTCTATATCTACGGGGGGAGGAGGGAGCGGATGGCTCGAGGTGTTTCGAGCGCCGATAAAGCGCGGGTTAATTGCCGAATGAAATTAAACAGCAGTTAAACCCTCGAGTCTTGAGTAATTATAAGAAGTTATAAGATGCCTTCCTGTATAGTCCAATCTCTGTCTATCTATCTATCTATCTATCTATCTATCTCTCTCTTTCTCTCTCTTTCACACAACTCTCATTTTCCGTCTTGCTCTTACTCTCTTTCATCAACCTATTCTATCCTTCCCCCATTCTACCCCCGACTCTCTCTCTTAAACGTACTATCCCTGGAGGCCGTTAGCTGCAATCAAAGTTAACCTGGAGTTATGGGGGAAAACTGCAGAACGGCAGTTAATGTTTAACGGGACTGTTAACTGCAGCCTCTCGCTGCCATCCTATCTTCAGCGTTTTTCACCCTCTTTCGTACGTAGTTTGATAAACCTATTATTATTACTTTAAAAAAATTTTGTAATAATTAATGACAACTTTTATATATCTCGCGTTAGTAGGTAGCAACTTTGATAACAAACATACCAATGACTTGAATCTAAACAATCCGCGATTACGATTAACATTTGTGAAAACGCGGTTCGTTCCTCGCGAATATATTTGCAACTTGAATAATTTCAACAAATCACGGGAACGTCGTTAAAAACACGCGGCAATGCAACAATAAAAATCTTCCCTTCATGAAGGGCATTATTTCGGCAACTTTCGGTCATGACAATAATTACGGTAATTACAAGAGCGTATACGCGCACGAATAAACGAGCGGCGGCCTCGTCTCTCTCTTTCTCTCTGTCTCTCTCTCGCTCTCTCTCGCGCGCGCGCGCGCACGCAGTTAACGCGGAAATAAGGGAACAAAACATGCGGGTTTAAAACGGTACGAGTTCGACGCTAAAGCGGCACTTTGCCCCGGAATTGTTCGTGTCTGTTCCACGCTCCGAAACGGCCGAGCAAATACTTGTGCAACATGAACCGTGTTGTCTGAGAATGTAAATGGCCGCCCTCGCTTTACGCTCCACTCAACCCCATTGTAAAGCTCAGATTTAAATCAATTCCAAACAGATTTCGAGTCGTCGAGCAAAATAATGCAACTCATTTGAATTTTTCAGCGAACGATAGATATATATAGCGATAGATGACTTGAACAACACCTCAATACGGAATTTCTACACAACCTTTGTTTTCCGTTTGGGCGCGCATATTTGTTTAACCCGCTGGCGGGAATTAGGTTGAGAACTCGCGGAAATCGATGAAAGGAAAACACAAAACTCTTCGGTTTCGAAAGGTTAAATATCTGAAAAAGGCCGGCACAAACACGCAAGCGCTTCGAAATTTTAGTGCAGAGTTTAAGTTTGCAGAGTGATTAAAACGAGAGAAAGAGAGAGAAAATTGATACGTAATACAATCAGCGAGAGAACTGACATACACGTAATACGTGAATGAAAATTCAAGGTAAACAATTGTGATAACTCGGATAAAATGGATAAGAATCGTGAAAGCGCGCCGACTAATTATAATAATGTGCGCAAATAAATGAATAGTAGCGTATTTACATTTACGTAATTAAGTAAATAATGAATGCGTTAATCAACGTGACTAATGAATTAAATCCTGTAGCTCGAAAAGAGATGCGATCGTACATAAATCGGAATCGTGATAATTAGGCGGCACCGAATCCCCGTCCCGTCGGAGAAAGAGCCGATATATCAGTCGAACTGACATTTGTGCTATACAAATGGTCTAACGCGCGCGCTACTATTTTCAACAATATACGTATATTATCACGCTATTTTGTTACTACGCGTTTTGCACATTTCCACTCGGCAGATAATATCGCGCGCAAAAGCGTATATTGAATTGTGAAACTGTATACTTTTTCCACAAAGCCGGAATAAACAACTGCGTGTGATCGCGCAGTTTTCAAAATAATTTAACTAATTGCCGTCAATATACAAATTGTATTTGTTCTTTGAACCACATATGTTTGTGTGCGACAATAATTTTTCTTATCTTCTCTATGTTTGTTCTTCATTTTTTTATTTTTTTTTTTTTTTTTTTTTTTTTTTTCAATCTTTTTACAACGAAAATAATTAAAACAGTGAGTCACAATAACAACTAAACTCTACCGCAAATTTTTCTTTTTACCGTGATACGTATGTCAGACTGTCTGGAAAATTTTAATAGCTGAAAGGACTAATAAAAAGGACTCTCTTTTGTATACGTATACATGTATATATATATATATATATACATGTAGAATACACATATACACACTTTTGTGTGACACTTGTTCGCTCCGTGGCTCTTGTAGCCACGTGTCCCAACAAGTAGTCTTTTTTCTTTCTCTCTCGAGTGCTTCAGCAGACATTGCACGGTCTGTTGGTGATTAGCGCGCTCATTACGCTCGACACTAATGATGCTTGCATCGCTAGACAAAAGCTGCGTGCAGCAATCATACAACGAGCTTATTGGGGGAGAAGGAGAAGGGTCTTTCCGAATCGAAACGTATTCTGGAGTCGAGTCAGGAGAAAGAAAAAGAGCATTTCTTTTCTTTTTTTTTTTTTGGAAGACGAAAGGAGCGCGCGCGCGCGCATCGCCCACGCGAACGTGCCGAAATACAGGGAAATTAATAAATTGCTCAAACTTAAGTCGAGGCTTCCCCACCCGTTCCTTTAAGTGTCGGAATAAAGGACCCTCATAAATTTCATCCCATACGCCCGAGCACCCTCTCGCCCGAGCGAGAACGAGAGCGCCCGCGCGCGCGCGAGTTCTCCTTCATCCCCGAAGAAGGAATGTTACTCGCGCAACGGCGCGAGCTGGCTTCCGCCATTCGAGCCTGAGAAATTTCGAAGGAAGAAGCAGAATTACACTCTTTCGCGCTCCCGTCTTCTTTTTCTCTCGATTTCTCTCGTCGTCGCGCGGCGAAACGCCCGAGATATACGCCCGTCTGATAAGCGCCATAACGTGATACATGGCGGTTACGTCGCAACGACGACGGGAAAAAACCATTCGCGAAGTGCTGTTACGCGACCACCCCGACCCTCATTTTCTTTCTCTCTGTCTCTTTCTTTCTCGAGGCGAACGTGCAACCACAATCTTTGGATTTTTTTTTTTGCGCGCGAGCTTAGATGTTCGCGCGATGATTTGTTTCATCGACTCGAATTGCTCGCCGATTCGTTCCGGATCGGCGTTTTGGAAGAAATAAGAAGCTTACCGGTTTAAAGGGCGCGCATTCATATCTCAAAAGTGGCGAAGAATTAGCATCTGAAGAAAACCGAAGAAACCGATATTGATATTTTACGGCGAGCGCGATCTTTACGCGCGCGCGAATAATGGCCGTTGCATTTCCAACCGGTTCGGATGAATGGGAATCGAAATATGAGGTCGAGAAAGGGGTACACAATGGGCACGACTCAAGCCTTATCAAAGAGGCTTAATTGCATTTTTATCGGGAATAAAAAATGAAGCATGAATCCGACAGCGCCGCGCTATCAACGTGCCCGCGCGCGGCTTTCCCGGTTCGCCCGTGTGGATTGGTCGAACGATGGTGACGTCGGCGGATATAGAATAGGTAACGGTGGTGGTGGGCGAGAAGGGGATGGCGAAGGGACGGCGGGCGCGGGGTTGCCGGGGAATGAATAGCAACGTGAAACAAAAGCACCGGGTTACAAATGGCGTGTATTCGCGACGGCATTGTTTTAAATGGCTGTCAGACGCCCGGAATTTATCCCGTTTTGCTACGTGACAAGCGCCATTAAATTTATTTATTCAGCCACGTAGCCGCGCGGGGTCGCAGACGCAGGAGAACTCCCAGAAGTCCCCGGTACACCGTCCCCCTATCCTCCCACCCCCGCCCCCTCCCCCTGCTCCAGCGTCCCCGCGGTGTTCTACAGGTGAAAACGAAACGGCGGACGAATATTGGGAACGTGCGCGCGATTGTAAGTGATGTATTGTAGACCGCGGTAATATTCTACGCGAAAAAAAGGAGAATAAAACGAAAGTGTGTGTTTTCAAATGTTGGAAATATTATTTACCCAACGAATATAAAAGTCAGCGGGAGAAATGCGGTCGCAGGTCGCGCAAAATTACTTATTATTTTTGTTTTTACATCTTGACAAACCTCGTTATAATTGTGAATGCGCAGCTAATTATAGACCGAGTTGACCGTAGAATATTATTTTGCAACGTGTCGTAATCGAAACGCGTGCGCACGCAGTGGTAATCGACATGAATATCTCTTTGAGATAATATAGGTAATAATTTCAAACATATGTGCGTGCACAAAAAAAAAAAAAGAAAGTAGTCGTAACAAATTACTGGATATAAACGTGTTATCCTGCGTTTTCACAATGGACTATCGAAGCTCTCAGGACTGTCACTCGCGATCACAAGGGCGCAGTGATTAATGAACACTCCTCGATATCTGAACGAGCAAACTTCATCGCGGCGGATCAACGAACGCGACCCGTTCCTGCGGAAAATTTCGTCTCTCTCTCTCTCTCTCTCTCGGTGTGAGAATTAAATGCGCGGCGATCGTTGCCGGCGGAAAGAGACGAGCCCGACCTGTTTCAAGGCTCGTATTAATTCTTAATTTCTTAATTTCAAGTCGACCGTTAAGTACGGCGTCAAAAGGATCTGGCCTTTCCATCGGTAACCACCGTATCCCCCTTCTGTACCTTCCTGCCGCTTCATCCACCCTCGTTTCCGGCTCTTCGACTGCCGAAGGAGAAAGACCGGGAACCGGGGAAAGAGGAAAAGAAGGACGTGGGCGGTGGGAGGGGGAAGAGGTTGAGAGCGAGCGCAATTAAGCTCTCGCTCTCTTCGGGGATCCATTCATTTTTCAGGTAACGTCGCCGGACGGCCTCATCTAAGTTTTAAATCGCGTGCTGGCGGCGGTCTGCGATACGCGACCGGCCTTGGGCGAGGGACGAAGGGAGGTGAGGGCTTCCCGCCAATTTATGTATATCGAGTCGAGAGATTTGCATTTACACTAACTATTACACTCGACTCTTTCTAGATTCTAATGACGGCAGGATGTTCCGTTGCTACGTAGGTACTTGGTAACGCGCATTAATATAGGTAATTCGACATTTCTATAACAGCGGCAAAGAGAGAGAACGCGCTCTTCATCTGATTGGGCTCTCTCATTGAGCTAACTTGAACGTGCTACTCTCGCGAATGATACAAGCAAGAATAATGTTGAAGTGTTCGTTATTTTTTTTAAGAAAAAGAATTGAATAAATATACATGGTTAAAAGAAAAAAATATGTACATGTTTTAATCGCGAATGCGAGTGTAGCTGTCTATTAAAACAAAATGGTTTTTGCGAAAAGTTTCATAAGTTGGAACGGCAATAGATATATAACGCATTTCCCAGCAATGCCATTAGCTTTATCAGCTGCCTCGCGGTCTAGCTATTTCGTCGAACAGAGATCTCCTGCGATCTGACTATCTCTCTCTCTCTCTCTCTCGCTCTCTTTTCTGCATGTTTCCGTGAAGCAAAAATGGAATCAGATATGAATCAGCGAGATGTAGCATCGGACTGACCTAGAGAGACCAGCGCAAGCGGGTACAAGTTTATACATGAAGAGAACTCGTCTCGCACACTTGTGTGTTTCAAGCACGTACCTCGCAGACACTTTACGAATGCAAACTCACACAAGGCCGTCAATGTCTGGTTGATAACGACACACCGAAAACAAAAGTCTTCAGACCTTCGCTCAGAACGCGAAAAAACACGGAGCAATTTCTTGCGATCGTGTATTCGTTAACCAACACCACGCGTATCGCTACCACACACACCAAAGCAAAAAAAAAAAAAAAAAAAAAAAAAAAAAAACCACCAACGAACAAATATAAACGCGAAGGCAGTCCCCGCTGAAACAGTTGCAACGCAATCAACGTGCGCTTTGTTGCGCGTATAAGAAAACACGTTCTAATTACTTTTGCATACAAATGGCGCGGTTCCAAATTTACGCCCTTCGGTTCATCCTCGTTGATCGCCTAGAGCGAATATAGCAAGATCGTGTGCGCCGCGCGCTCGTTGTCGTTGGGGAAATGTGTGCATGTGGGCGTGAACGTGAACTTGTGTGCCCACGTGTGTGCACCACGTACGTGGGAGGCGAATTCCGAAATGGCGTCGTATATACGTCCGCGCGCGTGCACGCTCGATGGTACCTCCCGATGTAGGTCACACACATAGAGACGAAGTCGAGCCGCTACGAGCCGGAAACTCTGCATTCAAAGCCGGATGAGAGACTTTCGGTAGGGACTGAGAGGGAGGAAAGGAGGCGAGAGAAAGAGAGAGCGCGGAACGGGGGAAGAGGAGGATGGGTTTAGGGGGGAGTTAGGCCGGAGATAACGGCAGGCTTTTGATATCTCAAGTCCATTTCTGGCTCGTGCTACGAGCCACGGACAAACGTCGCGTACGCCCTAACTTTCTTCTTTCTCTCTTCTTCCATCCGCCCCGCGCTCTATACTTCCACTATCCTCGACCCTTCGAAACTACATCGTGTCACCTGAGAGCCGAACACATATATCCAGTCTGCCGGCTGGAATCGACCAAGTTTCCCAATAAATTTCTATATCCGCCAGGCTGCATCTGCAACGGACGACCGGAGCCGCCTTATTATGCAGCCATTCAGCACTGCCAAATTTCCTCCATATCTCGATTCCCGCTATCGATGGTAAGCGGCATCGATTCTTCTGTAAGTGATTGCCCCGGCTATGATCGTTAATGCGCCGCGCGCGATACGCGCGCATTTGATCGTGACAAGAAATCTGATTCACCGCCTTAATGGAAAATAAAAAGTGTAGAAAAAAAAAACAAAATCATAAAAACTCCATCTGCTAAATTTTCGCATTGAAACGAAATAAAAAGTTAAACTTTCAACAGAGGCGCCCGTCATTGGCGCGCGAAACAATGAGCGCGATAATAACACAACGGACGAGCATAAATAAACCCATTGACACACAGAGTCCGGTTTGCTTATCCTGAAAATAACGGTCGTTATTTAACTGTGAGTCGCTTTAACTCCGACGATTCTGTTAATTTTATGATACGATTTTAGTCCAAAACGAGATAGCCGAAAACTTCCCGCTTAATAACTATTATTCTACTCTGCCCATTAGAATCATTTATTATTACTGCCTCGTGAAAATCCATTTGGGAGGCAACCGCGTTGGAATTGGAATCGAAAATCGCGCGTGCGGTATGTGTGCCATCGCGCGCGCTGGCTGGCTGGCGAATCGAATTCGATAAATTGTCACGATTCCGAAATTCGTCGAGATGAAGAAATCTGAGGGAGAGGAGAAGAGAGTGAGCGCGCATATTATGTAACGCGCAACGGATTATTTTAGCAACCCGGATTGATATTGAATTTTTGCAATTAGAAAGACGACAGTTACGACGCAGTCGGTTACGCAACATATATACGCGCGTGATTTTACAATGTAATTTTGACGTCAACAGATGTGCGCGCGCGCGCGCGCGCTTGTATGAGCGCGTGTATTTTCTGTAATCCATGAACAAGTTAGAGCACTAGAGTGAATGAGATCATTCGCACGTGAATAATATTATGTCACGCATTTTGAAAATCCAAATAGCGATACCCCGGTATCACCGTTATGACCCATAACGATCAAAATTCATGGGAACTGCAAGCGAGGCAGAATTGTCGCGCGCGCCGTTGACGTCGTGTAAATGGAAATGAGTGCACTTGTTCGTCCAAAAATCAATAGCGTTCCGCGCGAAATGGCCAATAAAATATGCAAAAGTACTAAACAATGTAAATCCCATGAATCACAGTCGTCGACAGTGTCGCTCGATTTTGCGACGGGCGCGAGAGATAGAAAGAGAGAGAGAGAGAGAGAGGAAATGATGGAGGATGCGCGATACATCGATAATACAACCGACTGTAACAGTTGTCAATGATACAGTTCTCATTGCTACTGACTTCAACAAAATGCGTAGCAGATCTGATCGTGCGCGCGATACGAATTCCATAAATTCGCAAATACGCGATAAAATTTGATAAAAGTTAAAAAAAACTTTTATAATATTCTCTCTCTCTCTCTCTCTGTGTATCCGATAAGAGATTGTCTATTATTATTTTGTTACTCACCGGACCGAATTGCTCGAAGTAATTTTTGACGTCCTCCAGCGTCGTCGGCGCCGATAATCCCCCGACGAATATCTTCTTTGTCCTCGTCACCATCTGCAAGAAAAACCAGAAGAAAAAGTAGGTAATAATATTTCAAAATTCACGAAGATTTTCTACCACAGTGCGACAATTCTTGTCAAATAATACATGAACATTTACATAGAAACGTAATGAAGAAATAAGTAACTCTTCGATAATGTATCGAATAAAAAAAAAAAAAAAGGGGAATAACATTTTCGACGCGACACGTTTCGTGCGCGGCAACGAAAATGATAAGGAATTTATCAAATGTGAGCGGTTCGCGTTTCTTCCTGAATGTTTCGCGACATTTCCAGGTAGACGACTCTCTTCCGTCGCTTCTATCTTTTCGTGTCTCTTTCCGTGCCTGTCTATCTATCGACGAGAAACGTCATAAATAATCGACGCAGGTGCATTATTAACAGCGTAAACCGAACTTACGTTTCGATATAATTTATCAATATGTAAACACGCGGAAGCGTCTTGTGAAATTCGCTCGCGACATTCGATCTTGTAAAATTTAAAAAGTTTTCGTCGCGCAACAAAATTGGCACATACGATATTCTCGCTTTGAAGTCCAATCACGAAGTTTGTACAAAAAAATAGATAAGGAAATAAAGAAAACAAGCGAAGAAAAACAGCTGCTTCTGAAGAAAGAGAGAGAGAGAGAGAGACAGAAAAAAAAGAGAGAGAGCGTTACCAGATAATGCTTTAAAAGACGAAACCTGAGAACGCGGACGTCAACTATAAAAGGTCACGGCCGAGATGGCAAGGGAATATTACTGGATGCTCGTTTTATCGTGGATTCGTCTCGAATGTGCGCGTCGTAAACTGCGAGAAATATAGAAGAAGCACACGCCGGGACAAGCGACGCGATATCATTCTTTAAGGTCACTCTCATGGCGGATCCAAAACGCGATATCGGATTCTATAATATATCGAATGCGGCCGCGCGCGAACACGTAGACGAACTTGACATCTTCGATCTCCGATATTTCTCACGTCTCTCTCTCTCTCTCTCTTTCTCGTCAGAGATATTGAACCGTCAGACCTTCATCGTTGTGCCTACACGCACTCGAGAACTGCCGCTCGTCTGGTATTTATTAGAACTATCGTGTACCAGAATAGTAAAATATATATAAGAAGACATGAAAAAAGGCGGATTATGTGCTTCGTGTGATAAGTGAAAATACGCTAAACACGAATTTGTATAAATGCAAATTTGTACAGAATAAAAAAAAAAAAAAACAAAATTGAAAATAATAACAGATACGTGAAGGTGCAATCGCAACAGCCGGGTAATTCGATAAGAACGACTCCATCGATTTTTCTCTGCGAAATCGACCATCTCAACAATGTAGATTAATACGAAGAGCTTAAAGAGAAGCTGAAAGGAAGAGATATCCCGGGAGAAAGACCGATACTTTTAGTCTTGAAATCTTGATAATACAATCGCATTGTAATAAAGCCGCGGGCGGGGAATGAAAGGCAGGAGTCGAACATTTTACGGGCGGAAGCTTCATACTGAGAAAAGGAAAGCTCGATCGTGGTGGAAAGAGATACAGGAGAGGGGAAGGAGGGAGAGGAGGGACGGCAGGGGAGATGGAGCGTGGCGGAAAGGGCGGAAGAAGTAAACTCTGGCAATTTCAGTGATGGCTGGGCTTAGACATCTCTATATCCGGTGAGTAACGCAAACCCCCGGAAGGACGCGAGTCTTTCCACCCTTGCGCGTTCCCGAACCCTCCCTCCCTCCCTCTCTCCTTTCCTTCCTCTCCTCCCGTCTCTTCCCGCCAACCCCTCTTTCTCTCTTTCGACCCTTCCTCATGCAAACTCGCTCTTCGTTTCGGCATCTTACTCAGGAGGGGAATAAAAGAGGTGCGCGTTTCTCTCGCGAGGTAGATAGGTAGGTTAATCAGCGAAGTGTATAAAGTCTCGGAGATAAAAATAAAATAGCTGGATCACGAAAATTAAATAAACGACTCGTCCCGATTTCGTCGGCGAGAAGCTCATCGTAAAGAGATAGCAAAGACAGACACACACATATATATATATAGAGAGAGAGAGAGAAAGAGAAAGTTAAGGATAAAGAAGAATGGCACATTATGGATGGACAAAGTGAGGAGAGCCGAGGAGCGATGGGAGAGCGAAGAAAGCGAATCTAAACTAAGAAGGCCACTTATTCGAATGAAGCCGTTGCAGTTTCCTCCTCCTTTTTTTTTTACCATTTGTACCGAAAAAACGTTCAATTTGACTTTCCTCGTGTTTTCCGCTACCAAATGAGATTCATAATCAGTCTGAAATCTTTTTCTAAAATACTGTTATTGTCGATTTACGATAACAACAACACAGTTGCACGTCCCCCAAAAACAAGTGACATAATTTGTAACATCGCTATCTCGGAGATGTGGAAGAAAATACATATATCCGCTTTTATATGTTTCATTTTTTCTTATCGCACGACAGAGTGGCAAAACAATAAATAAACTTGGCTTCGAAGTCGTGTTGTTGTTCTATAATGTCTTGTAGTTTCTTACGCTGAAGTAAATTCGCGCGTTCTCTCTCTCGGACATAAAAAAAAAACAAAAAAAACCAAAAAAAAAAAACAAAAAAACAGACGAAGTCAATCAAGGCGAATAAGCGGTCAAATTTTTGTTGCAAAGGCGATACTCCGACAAAAGATAGGGTTGCGGAGACGACAGGGTGAATCGTTATTTCGCCCGTGGTTAACCCGACGAAGAATAAGGTGGAAAAATATAAGTCACGAGAAGGTAGGAGGGAGGGAGAAAAGCGGGAGCCCCTCGGGTCGTTAGCGGAGATAAGAGCGGATAGCGGCACAGAATGATAATGGAAACTCGCCGAGTTCCACTTATTACGCCGTAGCATTATGTAAATACCGGAAGGCTATTACAATTTTACAACTTACTAGGAGTGGCTTTATAGTTTCATCGCTCGAGGAGAAGATTGGGAGAAAAGGGCTGTATCATCCCTCTTTACCGCCGGACCTTTTCCTATCCACACTCGATACGACTGTGCACATGTTTCTGACTCGCCTTTAACGTTTCCGCATTTACGAAAATGAAATCGCGCTTGAGCAAGATACAACCACCCTCTTTGCGGTATTTCTGCGAAGCGCGCGCGTGCGCTCTCTCTCTCTCTCTCACCTATTTGCAGAAATTTAATATTCCTCTATAATTAACTTGCAGCCTAATGCGATTTCGTGATGACGTAAGCTGGTTTGAACTAATTTTAGATATTGTGCGCTGTTGATAATCTATTGATTCATCTCAAAAAAAAAAGAAAAACAAAATTCATTCTGAAAATAAAATAAAAATTACCAACCATTATCGCGCGTAAAATGCGGGCTTTCATATTATACGATTGGCTTTTGTGAAATAAAAACTTCCATTCTCCAACAAATCCAAATTATTATATAACGCAAATGACGAGCGCGGGAACGCGCGCGCACGCGTGTGTGGAGTTCGCAATAAAAAGTGCGCTTAATGGCGACGCGAAATTTCATTTAAAAAAAAAAAAAAGAAAAAAACCAAAAAGAGATAAAAAAGACAAGAACAATAGTCAAGCGTGTCTTTTATGACCGTCGGGCATTATCGTTCCACGTTATTGCAACGTATTCGTAAATGTCATAATCAGTCCCCGCGCGTTTCCACGGCGTTTTCTCCAACCCTTCAATGAGGTCGTACCCGACGCCGCGCGACGTGCAGAAACGACAAGGAAAAATATTGGAATAAACGTTAATCGGCGGTCTCGCGCGCTTTAACGGCAAATGCTTTTGCCTCCGTTCGCGATCGTTTATTCGGGTTTAATCGCGCGTTTCGATGAGACTGCGCGCAACGTAGGAAACACTACACCTCCCTTCTCCTTCCGTCCCTCCTCCAAGTCGCGCAATTTGCTGGAAATGCAAGCGTGATTTTTAAGTGAGCGCTTAAATCCGACGAGCGCGCGCGGCGCGTTGTTAGATAGCGGCGCGAGAATGTATGTCACGATTATTTCGTTCGTGCGCAGAAACAACGCCGTAATCGCATTAAGCATTAACGCTGTGAAAATTTCGTACTTTGTTAAACGGCGTTAATGCACCTACGTGACGGAACAGAGAAACTCGTAAAGAAACAAAATGCTACACAACTGCGTTGTATATACATATACACCTTGCTGTTGTATATGCGAATAATAAATTATCGTGTTTCCCATTGCGTCATGTACACTATCAATTTTGTGACGCAATAGCCTTCAATAATGCGTCCACGGTTGAATGGCCTATCCATCCGCACATTATTGTATATCGCGGTACTGCAGTAATCAAGTTGACTTAAAAATCGATAACGCACAAATCGGTTCTGACGCACTGCAAATATTACTTTGTTCACTCTCTCACTTCTTTTCATAATTTTCAATCACACGTAACGTAGACACCACTCCGTCGCAAAACACACACCCATTATCAAACGCACACAATCCACGTGTTTTTTGAATAATTTCGTAAAGTAAGACTTGAGAGAGAAAAATAAAATAATATATTTACATAAATATTATATAATTTTAAAATATAACACGTTTTATATTAATTTTAAATTATGAGCGCGCACATATGCAACTTCAACCAACAGGTGTGCCGGAGAGATGGACGGACGTGTCCGCAAAAAGAGACGGGCTCCAATTATTTCTTGGCAGCAAATAAATGCCTCTCTTTTGAAAAGTCACACTCGATGTCTGACGTGCGAACACAGACAGTAAAATATAGTACATACACACACAAAATTTATGTGTTCAACGCGATTAATTCGCCGGGTTTTATTGATTAATAAAAACAAAGCTGAAAACGATCGCGGTTAAAACATTTTTTTTCGAAAATGATCGATGACATTGACAGACTTCGCGGTCACACGAGAAAAAACAGATGAAGGGGATCCGAGACGCGCAACCCCTCGGGATGATAACCGATTTGCCCGGCCTTCTCCCTCGCCCTTTTGCCCTACTTTTTCTCCCGACTAGCCCAGTGCAGCACAGTCTTTCTTCTAACCCTTCTGTCTCTCGAGCGATCCATCCCCGGTGCGCGTTCTGCGAGAACCGCTCGGAAAGAATTAATCCTAGCCCAACGCGCGGCGACTGTAGTCACATCCGTCGTAGATAACGTCACTCGCTTTTGTTCCTCCGACGTTCCCGAATCTCGCTCTTTTATCAAGTCAGTTTTGTGCTTTGTCTTAAGGAAGTCATTTTTAGAAAAGGAGGACGCACTTAGTGTTAGAGAGTACGAAGCGCGTACGAAGAAATTACAAAGGCGTTCGCCGAAACAATCTTTTTTTATTATTTCGCACGTCCAAACACCGCCATTTTTTTTTGTCTGCTCTAAATACATAAAAAACTGACCGTTTTTTGATCCAGACGCGGATTTCGGCGCGGCGCGGCTACGTTGCAACAATCTTTCATGATCACGACGTTCCGCGATTTAAGTTACCGGTCATAAATACTGAATGGGGTTACGACGACGGGTGGAAAGGGAAGCGCAGGAAGGAAGAGAGGTTATCAGTAACCGAGCGCGGTAAGTAAGGCGCTCAACATCGTAGCTCCGTAGCTCGGAGCATTGCTATCGCGCTGTCCAGTCTCTCAGACCTCTTACCTTTTGCTCTACCTCCTCGCTCTCTCTCTCTCTCTCTCGCTCTATAGCTCCACGCGCGCCGTATAGCAAGATTTTAGGTGTTCGCCGCGGAACGTGCTCTCACGTAAATTATACGCGCATGCTTCATCCCTGCGTTTTCCTGGCGGAGGAATATTCCGAAAATTCCGTCTCGCTTGTATCAGGCCTCCCCCGTCTGCGCGCGTCGATTTTGCGAATTTAAAGGATGTGAATTCAAAGCTCTCGTGACTGAAATTTTTATAATCCTCTTGAGAAGAGAAAGAGAAAAAAAACACGTTCAAAGGAACGCTCTCGGTGCGTGGCAATGTAAATGTATCAACATGTAGTTGTTCAATTAATCAGAACGCGCGGAGTGTCGGAGGATGTACGCTCTTCGTATTTTTTAAATAACGTTGCGAGTATAAAAAATACTTTTTGATATTATTATAGTCTCAAACAAAAAAAAAAAGGAACAAACGTGCCTTTAAATTCGAACAATCGCGCATAATGCGGAAGCATATTGACGACGCGACACATTCGACTATCACCTGGCGAGAAATATCGATGATATAACGTTCGATAAGAATGGGAGGTCGAGCCGATAAATTACTAGACCGAACGTTACATACACTTGCACTCGTAATCCTAAATCCCACCCATTACATCCTCCGAACGACCGCAACCTATCACCCCTTCGGCCACTATTCTGACTTAAACTGTTTGAGTTGCGACTTTACCGGATTATCACGGAATCTGCCAAAGCCCTTCCCCGTTCGAGAAATCCCAACCCTAGGTGATTATTTCGAGATCTTCGATGTTTTTCCCGCGATATTTCAAATATCGTCTCTCTTTCTTCTTCTTTGTCTCTCTCTCTCTCTCTCTCTCTCTTTGATAAATAATATATGAAAGCATAAGGTGTATATCGTGTCTATTAAAAAAGTGTTAGAAACGAGGATATAAAGCGGGACTTTCAAATTAGAAATTAAAAGCTTTCCGAAGTCGTTCGCCGTCGGCAAATTCAAGCGGAATCTCGAAGTAACCAACTGCCGTAAAACAAAAAAAAAAAAAAAAAGAAGAAAGAAAAAAATGCACGCGCACAAATGCGAACTCTCGTAAAAGAGAGTTGCCCGGAGATGTTACGTGAATTTCTTTACGGTGTTTCCGAGCCTCACGGTAAATCCGGCGCTTTCATTATATGTTTCCACAGGTATATACTGTCTTTTAACACATTACTTCAGCTAGATACACTTACTACGCGCGAAAGTGGCTGATTTAATAAAGAAGTCGCCGCGTGTGTGAGATAAAGCGAGCGAGAGATAAAAAACATTCAATCTGAATGAAATAATATCATCTCGCGCGTGTTACGACGTGTTCGTTTTTTTAATTTTAAATATACGAGAACAAGATAATAAAATTATATATCTGGTGATAAAAAAAAATTCCGATATAATCAGAATGTTTCGCGAGATACTTCGCGATTGTTTCTTCGTTTTCCGAGAGTAATAAAAAAAAAAAAAAAAAAAAAAAAAAACGGAAGACAGGCAAAGACTTGATTCTTCTTCCGA
>NW_018020613.1:475544-540788 GCF_002006095.1 Pseudomyrmex gracilis
AATATCATCTCGCGCGTGTTACGACGTGTTCGTTTTTTTAATTTTAAATATACGAGAACAAGATAATAAAATTATATATCTGGTGATAAAAAAAAGTTCCGATAGAAACAGCATGCTTCGCAAGATACTTCACGATTGTTTCTCCGTTTCCCTATAGTAAAAAAAAAAAAAAAAAAAAGAAACAAACGCGGAAGACAGGCAAAGACTTGATTCTTCTTCCGACGAAATCCAACGCCGATGCGTCGGCTTTCGGCTTCGTGCATGATACATTTATTGATCCTGTGGCATCAAACGTTTACGAGTTGCTCTTTGAGGGCGAAGATGAAAGCACTGACGCTCGACAAGTGCACGCTGGCTTAAGCGCTCCTCTATTTCTGCTCGCGCCTTTGATGCGCATTATCAGGCCTTCTTCTTTTTTTTATGTTTTTTTTTATTTTTTATTCGGGCGCCCGATATATCCGTGACCCTTTCAGACTTAACGGCATGCCGATACACCGCGGCCGAAACCGCCCGCAGTTTTAATCCGTTTTGAAAAACCTGTTTAGGATACGCGTCTCTCTCACGAAATTGATTTTAACGCATCACGTTCAAGTGTTTACGCGTCATGTGACTCAGAGTTTGTTTATTTATTTATTTGTTTTGATAAAGAATTATTTTTATAAAATTAAACGCAATTTCCCAGGTACGACGGATATTCGCGGGCGCACTAAAAATATAAAAATCACTAAACTCACGGATATGTAAATGTAGAAATCGGACGGAGCAATTTTTTGTAGAACGTTTCCTCGCACCTCCGATACCGTGAGCCAATCCTTGCAAAATTCATCGTAGTCGAGATCTGTGTAGTGAGGAAAATGGAAAATCCCCGCGATATCCCCGTGACCGACTCTCTTATAAGCACGAGAACGATAAAAGGGGAGCCCCGGTTTCTCTAAGTCCCGCAGGGCGCTTTTTATCGAGTCATGCCCGAGATTTCTGAGATGCTCGTAAACCTCACCCTCCGGGACATCATTCCCTTACCTACTCCGGAGGTAGGGTTCGCGAAATAATCGGCATTCAACAGCCACGACGCTGAACTCGTCATGTCTGTAATGCAGTGTCTCGTCGACACTGCTATGACATTGGCTCGCGCGCCATATAAATTGAACATCGAAACGGTGACCCTTGCGGGATTTAGAGCTGAGAGGCTTACGGGCTTTCTTCGCTCTTTATTTAACAGTAGAAAAATGATTTCAACAAAACCATGTTTCGTGCCGCGAAAAATTGCGACAAGAACGCAATCGTCAGATTTAACCAGTAGTTCAAATTCTTATTCTCGCGTTACAAGAGTCTCGTATTTTATTCGACAACTTTATCCCACATCAACGCCAATTATCAGACTTTTGACTCGAACCGCGCAATTGTTTAAATAAAAAAATAGAAGCGATAAAGAGTCCCGTTAAAAACTGCATGCGCGTGTTAATTATTTGCGCTTTCGTCGTCTTTCCGATCTAGTTTTCTAGACGATCGTCGAGGACACGTCTGAGAAGACGCTTCCTCTTGAAATGGGGATGGAAAAGGACATAATCGCGCATCTAAACCGCCCGAGCACGTAGAAATTGAATAGCGATCTAAACTCAATCGCCTCGGCCACGAGTTAGCACATTCATAGTAGTAGTTTACCCTCCAGCTTCGCCCGCGCCTGTACTATTCCCGCGGAAGGGCTGAATAGGACGTAAAGGCGGCTATTGTGAGGCGCCATTCAATCGCCGACAACAGAAACACCATTAGGGGCAATGTACGGTGCTGCCAATTAAAATGTAGAGCGACAGCCGGAACGACCTTGTCTCGATTCACGTCGGCCATTGAACGTCGAATAGATCGAAGCGCCAAATCAGCTGATAACGCGCGTCATTAATCATCAAAAATGTACGACCTTATCTTTTTTTTTCGTGAGGCCACTCCTTTCTCCCGCTCGCTCTTTTTTTTCCATGTCACTCTTATTTTCCGCGCGGTTCTTTTATGCGCGGATACAATGTAATTTGTTATGAGAAGAGAAATAAAACTAGACAACGCGTAGTACGCGATAGAGGAAATAAAGATCAACAGATCAGATTTATAGTGCGATTTAAGACAAAAAAATAAACTAGACGATTTTATAACCTCCCGTTTTTCATATCGGCTCAAGCTCTACGCAAAACACACCGTAAAAAAAAAACTAAAGAACTAATCAAGCGTCGCAGTAAAAATAGTAACAAATAACATCGTGTTATTCAAGAGAACTTTGATACGTTAAAGTGTCGTTTTTTTTTCAAGGACGGACTCGATACACTTTAATAACGCGATATTTTTATATTGATATTTGAGATCTTTTCGTGTTACCAAACTCCTTTTTTTATTTGTAACATTTATGTATTTTTGCAGTGGAATGTTGCTCTCAAACGTTTTCTCTTTCTTTCTCTCTTTCTCTCTCTCTCTCTCTCTCTCTCTCTCTCTCTCTCTCTCTCGGTTATAGAGTCATTATTATGTCTTCCACACATCGAGTTTCAACGAGCACTTCGATATGGATGTATATATTCGCGAACAAAACGAAAATTGCAATATGGACGATTGCGGCGCGATGGGACGCAGCAACGCATAGCGAATCCGGTTGGCCGCGGGCGGTTAAATCACCGTCGTAAACCGCAATTCGCGTATTATGCCAACGCGATTCAACGGTCGAATGAGGTTGGAGGTCTCTTAGTGCGGATCTTGGGTGTACCGCACGTGCGCCGGCGAGGGATTAATTAACAAATCGTGTACCGTGCGCGGTCACGATGCGTACTGAGCGATGTCTATGCCCGCCGAAGCGGAAGCCTCAATTCTCTCGTCGCGAATTCGTCTCTCTCTCTCTCTAAACAAAGAAGATCATATTTTATTGGCTGTCTGATCTATAGAATCCTGGAAACTGAGAGACCTCGAGTGCTCCTCGATTCGCTTTTTCTTAGACGTGATGGTTGCACATGCGATACAAGAGCTCTTCAGGACAATCTTGTTCTTCCTCTGAGTCGAACGGAGTTGTTTAGGCGTTCGTTTAGGTGCGTTTGTGTTGACGTCTGGAACGACATACCGGCAGCAATTCGCAGGGCACCTTATGGCGTTTTTAAAAGGGATCTATATGATCATTTGTTAAAAAACAACATGTAGTTTGAGATGCCTTTGGCTTTATCCTTTTCTCTATCTTTATTTTTATTGTTATCAATATCTTTATTTTATTTTTACTTTCTGTTACGATTTATATTTCTACTTTTTTTACAAACTCACATTATTTCTTAAAATTTATCTATTTCTCATGTATCTACATTTTAATTGTCACTTATGCGCTTGAGGGGACGTTTCCCAGAGCGCCATATAAATAAAGCCTCATTCATTCATTCATTCATTCTCTCTTTCTCTCTCTCTCTCTATTTCTCTCGGCAACATATTTTCCAACACGTATACATACAACACGCGATAATACGGTTTACATCCGATTTTGCAAAACTCAATTATTTCTTCGCGCGAGATTTTTTCTGCGCAAAAAAAAAAGAGAGGGTGTGATCGATATTTTGAAAAGAGTCAACTCATAATTTATTTCTCCAATCTTCGCGCGTGATTCATTGCGGCATAAGGCAATCCAATTATTCCAGAATCCCCTCAATTTATCTCGCTTCCTGAATGCGCTTCATGCTAATTTCCTGCTATTTTAAAAGAAATTCCAATGGCATTAGTCACAGTTCCTTATCGGATGATATGGTCGCGCGTCTATTATATACCCGCGTATTATTATTATCGCGCGCGCGCGTGTGTGTGTGTGCGTGTTGCTTATGATTTTCTCTTAGTAAGTAGTTGAGGAATTTGTTTCGCCTACTTTAGATCGACCGAGATACGCACGCACACTAATGAAACACAACGCAATTAAATTGATTAAAAACTTACACTTGTTATATTTGCTCTCTCACATACGCTCTTGCTTCAACTTTAAAAAAAAAAAATAATAATAACATCAAATTTCTTTGTGTCTCATGTGTGTACGCTGATTCGTCGAAATCTCAAGAGGAACTCGAGAATCTTTCCGACCGGTGCAATTTTCCAGATTGCAATCAACGTCCGTATGTGAAAGTGCATATTTGAAAGCGCGCAACCGCAAAGAGGGTGAGGTATTAATTAATAACGCCAATATGCTTACGCGCGTTAAATTATCGAAATACGCGCGCGCGCGCGCGCGAGTTAAATTACTTTCAACGAATCGCACAAGTCAAATCAGCAGAATGACCGTAACAACACGTTTCGATTAAATAAACAAAAAAAAAACACGAGAGACGTGAAACGAGGGCAAACGAGAGAAGGAAAAACAGTCAAGAGAAAAATATCTATTGCGCGAATGTGTAAAACACGAGGACCGCAGTTGCGCGCAAATATTCGGCACGTACGATATATGTATGTACAGAGCGGCGATAAAGTAATCCACTGTCGTTATTGTTCGACTTCCATCTCGCTCACTCTCTCTCTTTCTCTCTCTCTGTACAGAGAGCGCTCTCTGCTCGCTGGTTTCAGACCACTTCCGGGTTCCGCATTGTTAATAATTACCGCGAGATATTCGCGCAACCGCGGAATTTGTACACCGCAACTATCCTCTTCTGGCGTGACATTGTTAATTACATTATTTATCGCGTAACTCGCGGAGAAGTAGTTTTTTTTTTTTTTTTTTTTTTTTTTTTTTTTTTTTTTTTAACAACTCGGTACGGAAGACAATCTCTCGATAAGCACATGACAAAAGTAACGAATAAAAATTTAAAAAATAAAACAAACAAACTACAGCGTTGAACTTTTCCAATTTCGTTTTGCTCGTACGTAGCAAAACCAAAGTGGTCAATTTCAGCGAATCGCGACGCGAGTCAACCCACTTTTACGTTTCCTTGGTCGACGACAAGGGGTGCGGCCGTGCATTAATACGGCAAATCCTGAGAATTGCGAGAACTGACCACTTGTCCCGTCGTCCCGGATTTAAAAGCATTTCGATGTAAACAACTGTGTCTTTCGCGGCATCGAATACCCACTTTTTCCCTCATTGATGATGCACTTATTCTCCTTCCCTGTTCTGTGTCTCGTGTGTCTATATATCTCGCACAGTTTGCTTCTTTAAACCTCGAAGAGTCAAGCTTAGCGAAAAGTGTGTACAATCGGTACATGTACGATCGCGCGCTATCACGTTACTCGCAATACGATCGTGCAAAAGCAAACCGCAATTTCTCTACAAATCATTCACTACGAGATTTGAAAAAAAGAATAAAAGATTTGTTTTCAAGGTGTAAAAAACTATTTTTTTTTAATCCTAGACTTACAATAATTGCGGCTTTATATTTAATATCCTTTTATATTTTTAAAAAAGCCACGATATTTTTAATTGTCTCTTCTTTCTCTTTTTTCTCCGCGCTTCGTCTAGTTTTTTGTTTTTTTTGTTTTTATTTTTTTTCGAGAACGAAACCGGAACGACCGCGAAATCCGCTTACCCTCTTTGTCATTCGTGGAATGAGCGACAGGAGGAGCTTTCCTCGGCAAGCAAAGTCCGGCGTCATCGGACGACGACGGTATAAAGAGCGTATCGTTATAGTCGTCAGGCAGGAAACTTTGGTATTTTGCTTTATACTTCGGCGTAGGAGGAAGGAGGCTCTACATCGTCCCCAAGAAAAGGCAGAGAATAATCACCGAGCCCGGCCCCCGAAGGGCGCATCATTGTACCGAGTTCAGCGAAAAACTACCCTCCCCATTCTAACGCGTCAAGGTAAAGAGCCGCAGTTTAGAACGTCGCTCGCACAATAATGTATCCTCCCTTTATCGCCTCTTCAAATCTGAAATTTCTTCTCCGCCCGAAACGCTCGGCCGTTTGTCAACCAAAAAATATTTGCGCGACAAAAATAAAACAAAACGATTGTTCTGTATATTCAGAATTACATTCGTTCTTTTTTTTTTTTTTTTTTTTTTCACTAATGTACACGCGACGTGATAATCTTTCACGGTGTTAATTAGCGTGCATTAGCGAGAGTATCGACAAACGCTTCGAGAGAGAAATGATAATGACTTATCGATATATTCTAAAACCATCGAAAGATAATTGATTAGAAAGTTCCGCGCTATAGTTTTTTGTTACTCATTATCGAATTTCACCAAGTCATTTAGATGTAAAAAACGGTAAATGCGCTTTTATTTGTATTAGAAAATATTGATCTTTTTGCCATCGCGCGCGCGCGCGTCAAAAATAGCAACACACAGAAAACTTACGTTCTGAAAATATCAATTCTTGGCTGGAAAATATTTATCTTTCTCATTCGCGAGTACATTCTCTCTCTCTCTCTCTCTCTCTCTCTCTCTCTCTCTCTCTCTCTCTCTCTCTCTCTCTCTCTCTTCCACTCTCGTCGCAGATACACGCTCGCGATATTAAAAAGATATTAGATGTCTCGGGCGGAGTTGTAAAACCGTGCCACATCCTAAGAGATGGAGATTGTATTTCAGATAACGATGAATTTTACACCACGAATGTGATATATAGGTCAGCGAAAAAGGAAGGTGTGAAGGCGATGGAGATAAAACTCTATGGATGGATTATTGTTTGCAAGCCAACGATTATCTCGCGTGACATTGCGTTACTTCAATTTTTTTCGCGTCCACACGCAGGTGCGAGAGTTTCAAAACAACCTCAATTCAAGCGGCGCTCTGGTCACAATCAAATTCGGCAAAAGTTTGGCCAAGTGTAGCTTTTAATTTTTTATACGATAAAAATCCTTACATCAGACGATTGAACAAAAGTAACCATGACATGAATTCGAATTAAAAAAAAAAAGTAAAAGTATTGTTCTGAATAATATTGAAAAACAATCCAAACGCAAATATGTAAACAATAACAACTCTCTCCATCGGACATACGCGATCGATGTGTGATGATCACGAAGCGACGGCTCAAAATAAAAAAAAAAAAAAAGAATCACGAATGGCAATCGAGCTGAAGGGATGAAAGAAAGATAGATGGATAGATAGACGGAGCAAGAGTGAGGAAGAGGGTAAGAGACAGAGGCAAGTCTTGCTGGACGGCTGCCACAAGACGCTTCGAAAGTAACGATCTCGTTATCGTTCCGCCTCGAGAAGCGAAGGACTTAAGATAATAAGTTTGTATGGAAGGGTGGAGAGTCCTCTTAATAAGAAACCGGAGCGCTTCGCGCGCGCGTGCGAGAGAGGGAATTGCGCGCCCGCTTACTTCTCTTTCCACCGTTATCCGCGCGTCAGACCACTCAACTTATTAATTCCATTAATATTTCTTTCATGCGATTTGACGCACCGACGCGATGAGATTATTAAAAGCCCGCGCGGAGAAGCCGTGATATTCTCGGGAACTTTGTCCTCATTACACGCCACGCGGTACTTACTTAAAAACCCTAAACCCATCCCCTCTCTCTCTCTCTCTCTCTCTCTCTATCTATCTCTTGGATATACAGTTCGGAATAACTGCAATCGGAGGAAGGGGAGAAAAATAAAAATTTTATATTTTAAAATTAAATATAACAAACGCCTATAACCAGACGAGCGCGAACACGTATAAAATAATTCCAATGCGCGGATTCGCTTCTATTTTAGGAAAAAAAAAAAAATTTAATAAAACAAACAGACATCACTACCATATTCACTATGTATCCGTGATTTATTTGCAAATTATCCGCCTGCCAGTAAATCCAGCGAATTAGTTCAGCTGACATAAAGCTAAAAATTAATTTCGCTCGGCAAAATAAAATATTGCAGATTTTATAATCAAGTGAAAATTTACCCAATTCACTTACAGTAAATACGTCGAATGAATCATGCAAACTAGCAGGAAAATTAATCAGAGAAATGACATTTTCGCCGAGAGGGATTATCCGTCATAGTTGTTATTTTCAATAATTGTGAACTTTAAACAATAAAAAACTTTCTCTATTGTGTTTCTTATTAATTGTAATTCTTCAGAAAGAGCAATATATAGTAAAACGATTGAGATTTGACAGCAAATTACAAAAACTGACTCGTTTCATGACTTATAAATGCGAGTCGTGTGTGTAAAGTCGCTTTAGACATCATAGATACAATCTCGAGAATAGATGATGTGTAGTCCCAACTATTGCTACATCAGATATACGGACGAAAAGTCGAGAAAGATTATGAATACAACGGCGGATGTCGCGCGGACAAACCGGAGGAGACGAACTTGTCCGCTGTCATCTCCGTGAAACATTTCGGTCACTGCACATTGTTGCGAGGAGTGCATAGGCGAGAGGAACCAGGAGAGATGGAGTGTGAGAAGGGGGACTAAGAGGTGGAGAAGAAGAAGAGAAGGAGGAGGAGGTGGAGGAAGAGGGGTGGGGAGGGGGAGAGAAATAGAGAGACAGAGAGGGAGGAAATATCCGACACCCCGGTTGGCTGGTCCGCCTCTGTCCGACGGATGACGTCCACGATCAAGCTCCACCCACACACATGCCCCCAGCCACCGCACACGTAGCCACACACACACCCACGCATTCGTATACGCACGCGTACCCACACTCATGCACACACATACGTACGTAAACGCACAAGCGGTGCTATATCATTCGGCGCGTACGTGTGGAAGCCGACACTTGCGCGCACACACATACACACATACACACACGCACACACACACGCATACGCACTCATACACACGCACGCGCGAGCGCGCGCGCGCGCAACGTCCGCGGCACTCGCCAGAGACTCGCGAGCTCTTCGAGATTCGACGGAAAACCTAGATCTGTCCCCGATCTCGGAGATGGCTCGCGCGAGAAGTAAAATTGCGGGCACCGTACCTTCTCAGGGGTGATGAGTGGCGTGATGTACGTAGTGACCGCCGTTGTGTACACCTTGCGATGACCACTGGGTGAAAAAAACTTGCAGGTCACTCAGTAGCACCGAGCGGTGTACCGAGTGCCGTGCGATAATATCGGCGGCGCGGTGGTTCTCTTCCTCCGCGAGGGAGAGGAACGAGGACGAACCGTGGTTTTCGATCAACCGGATCCCGACCGAGAGAGCGACTGCGAGCGACGAATTTGCGCCTCGTCGAGCACACACGCGCGTATGTGTGTGTGTGTATGTACCTGTTGTCCGTGCGAGATCGATTGGTGCAACACGTAAGACGAATTCTCACTACCGTGGATATTCTCACTGACAGGTCGAGTATATATTATACTCTGGAGGATCTCGTCGTGCAGCTTTTCACAATGACGCTCGTTGCAACGGGTTAAATCGACCGCGACAAATGTAGACCATTGATCGATCAGGATCCTTCCAACAATTTTTTCACAACTCTTGTCACACCAAATTCAGATCCAGATATACCGAAGACGACGGTTAACTGGTACTCGCGCGCTTGACGTACACTTTTTTTTTTTTTTTTGCTTTCACGCAATGACACTAGAAACTAGATCGTTGAGTTTCCAGCGAGGGATGTTGTGCGAGAACAGGTGCGGGGTGTTGCAAAATCGAGAATGCTGTAGGCGCGCGTGTGTGTAATCTCCCTCTTCAAGTTCCTTCTCGGATCGTGGGGCTTCTGTCTGGCCAAAGTAGAAGCAGCAACGTTGTGTCAGACGACTTGTCGTTTATCCACCGTTGTTGTCACGTCACGGGGGAGGAGCGATCAAGAACACTCGGACAGACGGAGAGGAAGAGAGAAAGAGGGAGAGAAATCGACTTGCGAGCACACAGGCAGGTGGTCGTCGTCGCGCTCTTCGTCGCCGTACGTCGGGTTCAATGCTGCACGGTGTGACGCCGAGAACAGAATGGGGCGATCGTGAAGGCCCGGGCAGTGAAGCCGTAGCGAGGGGAGGTGGAGAGGTGCCGCGCGGGTGGCACCGGAGTGGGGTGTCAGATAGAGGGGCGAGTGAGTATTCCAGGAAGGGGTCCCTTCATCCCGCTCTTTCACGTCCTCCGCCCTCAAGCGAGCGCTACCCCTTCGAGGCGCGCAGGCGCCCCCGGGGCGCTGCCGTCGCTCGAGGGGAGTGCGTTTCCAGATGAAGATGAAGGGAGAGCGATCTGAAGAGGAGAGGGGTGAAGAACGCACGAGTAAGAGAGAGAGAGAGAAAGAGAGAGAGAGAGAGAGAGAGAGAGAGAGAGTGAATGTGATAAGGCAAGAAAGAGAGAGAGAGAGGGGTAGAAAGGGGAGAACGCAAGCTCTTCTCCTTCTCGCGCGCTCGCTTCCTTCCTTCCTTCACCAGCAGCACACCCCAGCATCGACCGACGCGCCACGCTGCTCCGAGCTGTTCGCTCCCTCGCCTCCCACCTCTGCCCACAAACCTTCTCGCCACGCCGACCCAACGGGAATACTTAATGCCAGGAAAGAGACTGACTGCCTGACTGCCTGCGCCAAGCTACGCTCGCTTGACGGCGGGATGGCAGCGGCGAGAGAGGCCAACACACGGAAGTGGAGAGGCTCGCGCGAACCGCCGGATGTTGCTTGCGAGTCTTGCGGCTACTTGTTACGCGTCCACCGACTACTCACAGATAACAACGAGAGTAGGTACGATGTCGTTTCAGATATAAATGTCAAATATCCATACATTTATATTAAATGTGTCATCACACACAGATTCGCTCAGTTATTTTTATATATAATGTGTTTAACGCATTATATTACTCTTTATGAAGAGAGATGTACCAGGCAGGTTTATTTGCATAAAAACCATCTATCTCCTACGCGTGAAACTATTTGAAGAAAAGTTTCAAACACACACACACACACATGATATTTACGTAATTTTAACCCGGATCGAAGAAGACTCTTATTGGATTATTTACAAATACACACGTACTGGTCGCTGGAATGAAGGTGTAAGAGACATCCAATCTGTTCGATATTCTATCGACAGCTGCCAAGATAACGCAACAGCTATGACCTACCGTCCAAGTAGTAGCCGTTCTCTCGAGCCCTCGCTTCCGAACGGGAGCGCCTGGTCCGGCTAATATTGACCACTACTACTCCCATCGCATTCCGAAGCCAACTATTTCCTCGACTCCGGTGCCTGGCTCTGGCCGGAAGCCAGGCTCTCCTCTCTCTCTCTCCCCCTCTCTCTCTTTCTCTCTCTCTCTCTCTCTCTCTCTCTCTCTCTCTCTCTCTCTCTCTCTCTCTTTCTCTCTCTCTCACTCACTTGCTCATCTAACGGTTCAGTGTGAACGTATCCTACGCTTAACGCGGAAGGAAGGGACTAACCTAACCCAGAAAGATTTCATTGAGCCGCAACGTGACTTGGACGGTCGCCAATATTATGGACTCTCTCTTTACGCAGACTCTCTTTCTCCCTCTCTCTCTTTCTCTCGCAATGACCGCCGCTCGTGAGAAGAGCTGCCATAAGAATCGCCATTTTTTGGAAAAATATCGCCACTTTGGAATGTGCCGTCGAAGCTTCTCGGATAAGGTCGAATGGTTTCCGATTATCGAACAGCATGAGCGACCGTTTGGCCGCAAGAAAAACCTGGGTCAAGCCTTGGATCCAGGAAAGTACAAGTACCGATATCGGATATTACGGTTTTTCGTTATTACCGAGGGAGATAAGAATTTTGGTTTGTTTGTCTGTCGTTCAGTCTTCGCGAGAGGAGAGAGAGATGTCGATAGCGCGAAGCAGGAGCGGGATTCCCAATAGTCGGCACTTGCGAGAGAGACAAGGTTGTAAAGGGAGAGAAAGGCGGGTGGTGTGTTGCTTGCTCGCGTGCATTTGGCTTGCATCCAAAGCGAGACGCTGAATGAACTTGGCGGGAAAACCGCATTGGCGCGTGTTTCCTTCTGTCGTACGACAGACGCGACTACAATGGCTGGCAATATCCTTGCACCGCTGGCTGCGTAGAGACGTCTGTATGTTGCGAGATAACACTAAAGATAACCTCGGAATTTATCGACTTGCTCGCAGTAAATAAAGTTGTGCCGGTCTAGTTTTGTACAATAGTATTTTTTTGTTGTTGTTTTCTTTTGAATTTTTTTTTTTTTTTGTTTGGCAAATAAGTCGCTCGATAATTTGACGTTTGTTGGCGTTACGTGTGCATTGTTAAGAGTCGGTCATATATTGTCAATTATCGTTGACGATTATTGCGCGTGTGTGTGTTTTTTTTGGGAGATTTTCTCTTTACATACATGTGTGTGTTACACACGTCTCTCTCCATCAATTTTAATTACATCCCAAAACTGGGTTTATATTACGTTTTCGATATGTAATGTATTTAAAGCTAGATACACATATGTGCGCGGAATAATATAAACGTTTAACTTTTCAAATTATACATAAAATTACACAACGAGCCAACAAACATTTGTGTTAATCATTTTTACAATAACGTATTTCACTTCGGCTTCTATTAATATGTCTTCGGTTAGGTATATTTATGATGAAATAACAGAGTGCGTTACACCACCGCGGAAACAGTTAGCGGTGGACGAATGACGAATTATTCGCTGACCTCGAGATTTCGGCGGGTCAATGCGATCCCTCCGCTTCGACGATTCCACAATAATCATTACTCTAGAGGCTGTCGACTGCCAAGGATGACGTGTAATCATGATATTGGCACGTAACTGAGTTATCGCATAACACGGAAGGGGTGTTCACCCTTTCCTCCGGGGGTGTCCTCGATTCGGTCAATGTGTATATATATATATATTATATATATATATATATATATATTTTCTACTCAAGACCAAATCGACGATAACGCAATCAAGCGAGCAATAATAGCAATCAATAAGCGATAGCGTAAATCTCGCTAAATGAAATGTTTTTCAGGGAAGATAATAAAGAGTGCTCAAATATATTTGATTAAAAAAGTTACAATTTTTTTATATATACATGTTTTCCGTGAATTTTCCAAATAACATACCTGTCCATTTTTCATTAAAAATTTATCAATGTGTTTATTTAGAACGTTTGCGTTTTTTTTCGCGGCATTGAAAATAGATGAATGAAAAAATATCATTAACTCGGTCGCGATCGATGAGCATACGAATTCGTACGCTCCTAGAAACCCCGATATCAGAAAGAAAGAAAACGCGCGCGACCCAATGCAGCCTTCAATCTCTCTTAACCCCCGCCGTCCGCAATCGGTATTTGTTTCAGTGACAGCACAAGGGCAGTGTGTTTTCGTCGTCGGACAGCAGCAGTTGAGTTTGAGAAGTCCGCATGCAAGATACACGTGGAGGGAAGAGAAGGAATCGAAGGAAAAGAGGAAGGAGAACGTTCGATTGCACCGTTACGTCGACCACGTTGTGTGTGCAAACTCTTCTATGACCCAGTTCGATCTTTCCCCGCATGACGTCGCCGAGATTTTTGGTCACGATTCTCGAACTCGATACTTATCTCCTGCAATATGGCTCATCCCAAGGCGACCCACCTTGCCTGTCTACTTCGAAACTGCTTCTCGATATTCTCCCGACTTGTCCTCTGTCTCCTTCCTCATCTCCGCGATCCAGCCCGAAACGAGGAGCTCGAAACTTTTCTAAAATATTAGACGCTCGACGTGCTCGAGGAGCACAGGAATATCTTTCCTCTCTGCCCTCTCTGCTCATCTATAGGTCTCTCCTTCTCGTTTCAATCTTCCTTACCGTTCTTCCCGTTCAGCACTCATTCACCGCGAACTTTGTTGCTCACGATTCGTTCGAGTTGCTCGAGGTCGAGTGTGGGAAGCGAGAAAGAAGAAAGAGGCACGAACAAGATAGAAGAAATGCGAGCGGGTCAGACCAAGAAAGCCAGGGGTGGATGGGCAAGTAGCTCGAATCACGCGAGCCGTTGCCTCGTAATTAATAGGGCGCACGAAAACGAGCTACTGCGCCATCAGCGACTCTCAAGATCCTCCTTGCAGCTACACATCAACCGAAGAAGAGCTTGTCCGTCGTAAAGAGAGTCTCGAATGGTCTCAAGGGATAAGCCTTAATACGTATTGACAATGTTTTACCGCGTCTGTCCTTTTTTTCCATTACAATTGGATTTATTTCTCTCTCTCTCTCCCTCTCTCTCTCTCTCTCTCTCTCTCTCTTTTTGTATTTTAATATATTCTAAAATAAAAAATATATAAAAAAGTATCACGTTACACGCGAATTTAAATAATTCTTATTATATACGAGAATGTATTTTCGAGTAGCAATAATAAATTTTTTCACTAAGGCTCACTTACATTATTCGTCAGTTCTGGCGAATCTTGGAGACGTAACATTTCGTCACAATTTCACGCTTTAAGAAATTCACCTTGAGAATCGTCTCGTGTCAGAATTTTACTCGCGCGTCCCTTCACGCAAAAATTTATATCCAGTCGTAAGAACGCCTCGTGCTTCCCAAGCATTTATCTCATTCACCTCATGAGGACGGCGAGAAAGAGCGAGAGAGAGAGAGAGACAGAGAGAGAGAAGACACGGACGAGAAGTGAGGGAGAGAAACGTGCCGAGAAGAATTTTCCGGAATGTTCCGGAGTAAATCAAAGAAAGAAAATGAATTTTTATCGAGGACAGAAGGCGCCGGACTCGCCTCGGGAGCTGGACCCTTTCTCTCTTTCTCTCTCTCTGTCTCTCTCTCTCCCCCGAGCGCAAACTTAAGTAAAATCGGCGAAAAAATCGGCAAGGAACTGCGGCGAAACGATACGATGCTCCGTGCGCCGCGCCGTCTTACTCCCGCCCTCTCGAAAAAGTACTTGGAAAAATTCACCCAGTGCGATAAATTTCCGGTACCCTTCTCCCTTTTCCCAGGACGCCCTTATTTTTCTCTACCCGATGGTCGGTTTTTCACTGGGTGATTAATGGCATTAATAAGAGACGAAGAGAAAGAGTTACCAGACCTATCGCCAAAGATGTAAAACTTCTTATCGATAAAAACGTAGGCTGTACGTGTTGTCGGCGAACAAAGATACTCGGTGCGATTGTGTATCGCAACGTACATTAAAATTAAAAAAAAATAAAAAAAAAAATCACTTTCAATTAAAACAAAATTGAATCAAATATTGTTCCGTGACAAAGACTGACGGAAATAAAAAGATTCTTCTTCGTGGTTTAATTACGCGTAATAATCTATCGCGTATATCCAAATGTTAGAGCGAAGTAGCAAATAATTCCAGTTGGCAAACATGTGATTAGTAGAATGCGTCAGAAGCATCTACACGTAGTACATAGTTTAACGACGTCGCTCGGGTTTGCTTAAAGACAGAGAAGGAGAAGGAGGACGAGGAAGAGGAGGAAGAGGTGTCGCTGGTAACTTTGCGGAAATGTACACGCAAGAGTGTGTGCCCATAGTATCTCAGTTCCACGAAGCTCAGTAATGACTCTCGGTCGTTAGATTGGTTTGCGCGTAATATGCTCGTCTACGCGACGTTATATGCTCGATTAATCGACGACGTCGTTTCATCACGTGGCACTATAATTGTCAAAGAACACGTGCGCTACATGTGAGACAAAAAATGTTCCATCCAAAACTCTGTACGAATAATTGCGCGACAGTCGTGTTCTGAAATTTCCTTTTGTCTCTAGGACGTATTTTAAGAAACATTTCTCAAAGTTCAAACCCGTTTGACTTTCGATAAAAAAAAAAAGAAAAAAACAAAAAATAAAATAATTCAATACTATATCACACGTGTCACGTACATTGTCGCACAGACACTTCCGCGAGGAATGAAACAGGATTTCAGCTATCTGTGTAAACCTTTAAGATGTGGATATTGCTCGTTTCGCACCTCTTATGACGTTGATCGTAAGAGGATCAGACTCGGATTTACTCGGTTCTTTCGGCAAAACGACAGAGACGCAAAATAGCGCAGTCACGGAGCGTCGTGAGATGTACGTACAAAGTGCAGTCTTTGTCATCGGATTCCACTCGTGTGCGCATTCACTGTCTGACCTAATTTTCGATCGTGACACCGATTTCTCTTTACGAGCAAAATTCTTTCAAATTGATACATTATTGACATTCTTTATTTAAAAGAGAAAGAAAATTATCACGTCATCATTATCTGACGCGCGACGAAAATTTGTTAATTCGAAATTCTACAGTAGTGAAAATCAGGCATTTGTCAGACGCGTCTGACGTATTGACGCCCCGGTAATTTTCGAAGGGTAGAGAGGCAACGCGTGCGGTGGAGAATCCCACGTTCGTTACAAGATATCGACTCTATTTCACGCTCATCAGCCGCGCGAGCGTCTAGAAAACTTGAGGGCAAAGAGGAAATCTCGTCTCGGTTCTTCCCAGGTGCTCTCATCTCCGGTTTTGACGTCGGCTACGGCCCTAAGCTCTCGAGGGCCTCTTCGCGCGACACAAAGAGAAGAGATCGTGAACACACAGAGGAGCACGCACAGGAGAGAATGCAGAAAAAGAGAGAGAGAGAGAGAGAGAGAGAGAGAGGAGGGGAAAGTCGGCGGCTGGAAAGTCTCGCCCGAGGACGGGAGACGTCACGACGACATTCAGAGGAAGTGGCGCGGTAGTGATTTTTCGTAAGCGTAATGAAACCGCCTGGTAATCTTAGAAGCCTTCGCGCAACCGCGTCGCGCTAGTTGCTCGGGTTAAATATCTCTCGAAGTGAATATTTTCCTCGCGCGTGTGTCTTCCTCTCTTGTCTCGTAGCGAGTGCGAGATTCGACATTCGCGCATTATCGTTGCGGATATTACCTCGCGGCCACACCCGACGTGATGAGTTTTGCACCCGAGAGAGCTCGGTTATCTAACGTTTTTTTTTTATTTTTTAATTCAAAGTCAGAAAAAAAACTTCGTCTCCGAACATTTTTCTTTCCGTTGAAATTTAAATAGAAAAATCCCGACGACAGTTTAATATCGGTTCTCGTCATCATATCAGAGAGTCTTCAATCTCTCGCAACACTTGGCGATAATGTTTAGGCATTTCGATCGTCGGAAACGTAATCGACGGGACTGTAATTAAGAGCGCCTGGCTCGAAGCGCGACTCCGCGCGATCGGCAATGAGCGAGATAAACACGAACAAGACGGTCGCTTTAATTTCGAATTTCTCCTTGCTTCCTCACAGGAGACTCTCCGATTAAATGTGCGATACGAGCCGCCGCCGACAGAAAACGCCTCTTCGATTCTTACTTGCAACAAAAAGGCAACGAGCATTTTAATCAAACTGTCGTCGAGCGAGATAAGAATAGGGCGCGTCTTGCGTTGGCATTTAGAAAGCGATTTCTTTCATTCTGTCTCATCCTTCGAACCGCTAGCACTTTCATGCTCTAACGATATAAAGTCTTGTAAGTTAAAATCGTTTGAAAACAATATTTTTTTCCTACATATATGTCCGCCATTTCTTTTTTTTGTTTTTTTTATAAATAAAGTAGAAAAACAATTGTATTTATTTTTTCCCGCGTTATTTTCCTCAACTGTTCTCGAGTTACAAATGCGCGCAGTCTCGGGAGAAAAATGTCAAGAAATAAAGAGGTAAATTAAAGGGTTAAAGGGCTAATCCCGTGCACAAAATGATCGACTTGGAATCGCTAAATTTATATCAAGTGCAGCGACGGCAAAAATGCGCCGGATCGTAGCCGTGGTCTCGCCAAAGCGTCCTGTACACAATCAATCTGTTAAACGCACTTATTTATCCTTGCCCGTCGGGGAACGGCGGGGCAATGTCGGGAAACGTCTCTCTCGATGTAGCTATTAACAACGGAGATATATTTGGCGATGGTCGAGCGAGCATCTGCAAACTTATTTTTACTGCCATTAATTAGCTAAAACGCATCCGCTAAATATATCAGAATCATCCGTTTCGTCTCTTCACAAGCAATTAACTCTCTCATTTACTCGCTTTATAAAACGAAACAATGAGGAAAAACGTTAGGCAAAAAATCATACAAGAACGGGCGACACCGCGATCTGCGCGGATACAGCAGTTAACTAGAAGGTCAAAATGGCACGCAGCTGTTGTTTTTCAGAATGTTCAGATATTTTCCGCTAATTTGTTAGACACGAATTCCCTCGGACAGTCGGATTGTCGACAACAAAAAAAAAAAAAAAAAAAAAAAGGAAAAAAAATTGGCAAAGCTAGTCTCGGCTGAATGAGTCAGTTAGCTTGCCTGACGCTGCTTGTCTGGCTTGAGTGGACACAAAGCATGTCAGAAGTGGCTATAAATCTCAACGGGCTTCTGATCAAACGATCAACTAATACTGGTGGACCGCGTGAGAGAGGTCCGCTCTTTCCCCCAGAGCCGTGTCAGTGCTCCTTGCCCCTTCGTCAGGAACCCACTCGGGTTACGGAATAATCCCAGCTGCATTACCTTGATGAGCTCCGGAACTCCGCCTCCTCCTTCGTGCCTCTCCCCTACCCTTGGAGCCCCACGGCTTATCCCGTGTTAGGCAGACGTGGCTAAAGATCGCATTACCGCGATCTGCACGCACGCGTGCAAACATATATATATATACATACATATATATACGATACGCGAATACAACACAGACACCTCTTCCCCTTCCTCCCTCGCGTACATCTCCTTTCTTCAGAAGACTGGCGTGTTCGGAACGCGATATTGGACGGATTGTTACCGCAACTATAAGACGCTGCAACAGCAAGCGCGCGAGAGAGAGAGAGAGAAAGAGAGAGAGAACGTTTGCGGTATATACATTGCGAGAAAGGTAAAGAGAGAGAGAGAGAGAGAGAGACAATATTCCCGGGAGACACACCTTCCAGACCGAAGAAAAAGATCCATCCCCCGAACCGGATCTCGCGGAGAATTCTGACGTAGTGCTGCTTGCTATATACCGGGCATCGTTCTACTCCAACTCTGGATATCTAGATTTCGGTATCGCGCGCGCGAGAGAGAGCTGATTTTCGTTCGGACACACTCCCACAGGATTTCCCGCGGAAATTGCTCATAGTCAGACAACAAAGCTAATCGACTCGAAAGATAAAGACGTAACGGCGTGTGCCGCGGGGATTTCGCGAGAGGATGCGGTTAAAATCGAGAATAGAACGTTACTCGCGCGAGCGCGGGCGCTACGTTTTGTACGCGCAAGTCAGAAACGTTGCGCGGAGTATAAATGTCAATTAGACGCGGATTATCGATAAACGTGAAAATTACCTTCGAAATTTCTGAAATCTCTGCTTCCCGAGAGAAAAATAATTCGATGTGTAACAGCAGAGCCCAGTTTGGAGAGAGAGAAAAAAAATGGAACAACGAACTTGAGCCGAGAAAAAGTTTTCGTTTCCGTTTCTTTAATTCGAAATTTTCACTCGGGTCTGAACGCTCTTGAGATAAACGCGCGACGAAACGCGACGGTATCGTCGAGAAGTTAACCGCGGATTGCGAAATTTGATCACGAGAGAACGCAGCCGTCAAAGTTCCCGAGAGCGCGAGACTTCTAATCTCGACGAAGAAGGAGAATAAGATGACGATGGGAGAAGAGAGGGTTGCGAGATTAAAGTGGGGGGAGAGAGGGATGGTTGTTAGATATCGAGCTCATCTTAGTCGCTCCTCTAAATCTCTCTCTCCTCCACTCCCCCTCCCCACTTCTTCAACGGGCTAAGCTTGGCTCCGGTAGCAATACGTAACAACTATTAGCAAACCGACATTCATCTCGTTTAACTCGAATTAGCGGCCGCGTCGCGTAAAGCAGGGTCCAAGAGCGGTGTTAGCAGGCCGCTCGTTGCTCAATATGAAGAACATTGCGAGAATCGTTTTGCTAATTTATACGAAATGGTTCGACCTATCCGCGCCAGAACAGAACCGCAATCAATATTCGTTTGCCTCATCTTTTGCCGCGCGAGGAAAGAGAAAGAGTTTGCAAGTGATTTTGTTTTTGCATTAAATATTTTTGCAAATTCTTGGCAATTTAAGTAGCACGAATGAGAGAGATTCCGTACCGCTGTAGAAAAGAAAATAAAAAATTGGAGAATTAAACAGAGAAATTCTTTTCCTTTGTATGTACACATTATTAAGACAGAGAAAATGGGAGAAGGGAGAGATTAATTTAATTCGAAACGTTTCGTTTTAGCGGGCAAAACGTCAAAGTGCGCAATAATACATCGCGATATACACATTCCGCGAGCAATATTCGTGGGAGTCCTCATTCCGGACACGTTCGCGATGCATTATGTTATTAGCCAAGTCAACGAGCGTAAAGCAGTCAGAAGCGGTCAGGGAAACGCACCTGGAGAACCTGTGTCGAATCCCAAGAACCAGAGGGCACAAGGGACGGTAAGCTCGTTAACGAATATACAGGGGTGCGCGCGCGGAGATGGAGAGAACGTAACTCGCGGGAGCCGCAAACCGCGCAAGATAAACGAGTAAATGTCAAACGACTTTTCACACATTAAGCATCGCGAAAGCGCACGCCCTCTCTTGATAAGTATACTCCCCCGAGCTCGGTAATTAACGGTAACGACATTAATTCCCATCGACAAAGCGATCGCTTAACTAGTTAACCAAATACGGGAGAATGCGGTTTTTATACCGCGAGTCCTTCCCCATTAAAATTTTCTTTAAAGGGACCGTTATCGAGCATAACTGAATTAGCGGGAATAATGAGAATTAACCTTTTACGTCCGCTCTCTCTCTCTCTCTCTCTCTCTTTATAATTGTGTTCTTTCTCGCTTTCTATCACCTGATACATTTACCGAACGAAAACTTACAGCGCGTCAAGAGAGAGAGAGAGAGAGAGAGAGAGAGAGACGTCCTCAGAAGAAAAATTCTTATCTTTAGGCTTTTGTCGTCACTGTCTCTTCATTTGTTTCGCATTTGATATGTACATCTCCGTCTTTCTCTCCCTCTCTCTTTCAACCCGCAGGCCTCTTCCCACTTCGCTCTCTCTCTCTCTCTCTCTCTTTTCTTCTCTTCCTGCAGAAACTCCTTCGTCAATCCCCGAAGGAGACGCAAGTAATGCCGGGATTATGTAAACGTCACTCCGGCGAAACACGCATCTGTTCGGATGTATTCAAATTATTCGGCTGACAAACAATCGCAAGCGCATCTCCGCGGTTTATGAGTGATTCTAATTTCGAGCAGAGAGCGCTGAATAAAAAAAAAAAAAAAAACAAACCTGATTGCTGATAAAAATTTTAACTCCACTGATTTTTTATTCAATTTAAATTAAACACGTACCTCGAATAAATATTCCGTGTCAAATCAGTCGCTGTTTTCCGACGTAACGCGGCTCTTGCGCCATTCAATCAACGCAACGACGCCTACATGCGAGATGCGTTAATTTACGCTACTTAGTGATTCTCTTTCGCACATACACAAGATCTTTTACGAACTCGTACTAACGAGCCAGTAATCAGCACGTATCGCGGTATCCAACAATGACGTAAACACAACGCGACGAGGTACGCAATATCTAAGCGCGCTAAACACGCGCGGCACATCCTTTAATACTCCTCCGAATCTCTTCTAATTCTCCTTTCTTGTTCGCGTTTGCCGGAAAGTCTATTCAAGTCTTTATAATTGGTATGTCTACCCGTACCTCACCGATGCGCCATACACTTGGTGTCCCAATTTAATATGACTTATGCATATTCAATGACCTTGTGCTCGCTTGCGTCTACAAGGAACGGAGGAACGGAGTGTGCGCGCGCGCGCGCACACACGCCAACCCATCGTGAAATGAGAAACACAAGCTAGTCAAATTTCGCGACTTTCTAAATTTCTATCCATTAGTACGCAAAAGTTACAAATTAAGTGAACTTCGAACAGCGAGAACTGCGATTCACGTTCTCTGGATATATGAATATAAATTCAAGACTTTCTGTACATACATATATATATATATATATATATGGGAACTCCGCGCAAATCGGTGTGATAGAAACTCAGATGTAATGAAGCAATCGTCATCAAAAGAACCGGTGTCATCAAAGATCGCGGCGATATCGATTTCAGCGAGGTCACGCACGTGGCGAAATAATAATCCGCAAATCTGAATAATGCGGGTAGAGGAAAAAGTGAAATATATATATATATATATATATATATATATATATATATATATGTATAGAGAGAGAGGGAGGGAGAGAGAGAGAGACCGAAAGACAGACAGATATGGCGCGCTCGGTAACTTTTCCCTTTATCCGCTCATCCCGACGTCGTCTGCCGGGACCCGACAATGAATGGATGTCAAAAACGCAGCAATTAATTCAGCCCTGCGGGGGAACAAAGGCGTAAGAATACCGTCGGCCGTCGTCTCGTACTCCAGAGAACTTCTTCCTCGACCGGGGACTCTCTCTCTTTCTCTCTCTCGAAGAGAGGGATGAGGAAGAAGCACACAGGGGGGGAGTAAGGGGAGACAGAAGTAAGAAGGAGAGCGCGCGCGCGGAGAGGAAGATATAACTGGCAGTGAGGTAGCAACGAGCGGCGGGGCACAATAGTCGGATCATCCAACTTTACTTTGCTTATTGTAATTCAATTTCACGGGGCGTCCGCCTGTTCTCCTTGCTCGCTCGCGTTCCCATCTCCTTATTTCTCTCTTTCCGTCCTGACATCTTCCTCACCGCGAGATTCTCCGCTGGATTATTATAGCTGGGGGAAAGCGAGCGCGCGTCTCTCTCACTCTCTCTCTCTACCAACCAGCGCGGGAGATGGACTTGACAACTGTTTAACATCCTCGTTTACAATGCCGATCTCGCGCAAGGCGGTCGCGATCATGTCGCGCCGTTTCTAGCTACGCTATTCGAGGAGAGTTCGCGGTTCAACTAGAGTTTCCTTTCCCTTTCTCCCTCTCCCCTTCTCCAGGTTTCCTGTAATTTACAACAGCGTGTAACGCGAAGCGCTTCTTCCGCCTCTCTTCCATTGTCGCGAACGTTTTACTTGTCCCGGCGTGATTTTCAGCAGAGACTATTCAGAAACGTAACTGTTAAATAAATTCAGTTTATTGTCTCGGTAAATTACGAGATGTAGCGTCAGATGTAAACTACAGTATCTTCTCTCTCGTTGTTTTCTCTCTCTCTCTCTCTCTCTCTTCTTCTCTCAAGATATACTAATTTCAGTAACAAGACTAAAACTCCAATGTATTTATTACAT
Organism: Pseudomyrmex gracilis; assembly: GCF_002006095.1. Classification (NCBI taxonomy): domain Eukaryota; kingdom Metazoa; phylum Arthropoda; class Insecta; order Hymenoptera; family Formicidae; genus Pseudomyrmex; species Pseudomyrmex gracilis. The sequence goes on from NW_018020613.1 coordinate 498,548, forward strand.
CCGATTCCACGTGTGTAAACTTATTCTTTGATCTAAAGAATGTGCGTAATATCCCAAAATTTCCGTGGGATTAGCGAGCGTTCCGATGATTCCTTCTCGATTAAGATAGCTCGAATCGAAAACAGATGCACAGATCCCTCGCGGTGGTGCCGTCAAGCATGCAGGGTAAACATCGGTAACTGCTTGGGCGGCGAAGGGTAAGAGAGGGTTGCATTCCCGAGCAATATCTTGCACCAAATTGTGCATGGCACGAGACACCCCTGCCGCCACCCTCTCTCACCACCTCCTCGTGCTCTTCCACTCGCGTTCCTCGTTCTCGGTTCGTCTCTTTCTCTCGCAGCTTCTCTCATCCATCTTCTTCTCTCTCTCTCTTTCTCTCTTTCTCTCTCTCTCTCTCTATCTTTCTCTCTCTTACCTGATTCACCGGTTGAGCTTCAACCGGATGGCTTCGTAGCGATGCCACGGCAAATACGTGAATGTTGACTCAGCCAGCTATCAGACCCGGTACCGGCGTGCTTTATTCGAGCTGACTAAACATGCCAACTTAGATTGCCATAACACTGCGCGAGCTACCCATCACCAAGACCTCGCATTTCAACCTTGGTAACGCACGTGATGCTCTTAGCGAAGACTTCCAACAATCTCCGTACGCAATCGTATAATCACTCGTATTATCGGTATTCCCCCCGATCCACGCGATGTATCGGAATTATATGATAATCGTTCAAAAAAAAAAGAATAACAACAAGTGTAAATACAGCCCCTTATCTTACTAAAGCTTCAGAACGTTCTTCGGAGAAAAAAAAACAGTTCTTACATACATTTGCTCTCGGTATTAAAAACGAATATTACGCAAAGTTTCTCAAATCTCTCTTGTTTACTTAGAAAGCGAAATGCATTCGCTAAACCTCTACTTCCGTGCCAAGTGAAAACTAACGTGGAAGAAGCAAGTAAGTAAAAGGCGCGAAAATTTTTTTCTAGATTAAATAAAAGAGTTCCGCCCGAAAATGTTAATTAACTCGGTGTTTAAATAACGAGCAATTTACGCATTCCCTACGGACGAGGACGACACCAAAGAAATTAACGTTAATGTATATAAATACTTTATAGGTGCGCGTGCTCTCGTTCCGTTGATTTATTCTCTCGCACTTATCAGGCGCGACTTTGATCGAGCGCGACGCAAACGGTTATCGCCATCGGACACGGTTGGCTGGACTCCAGCGAGCGGCTGCTATTACGTAAACAAAGGCAAGACAAGGAGCCCGATATAAATCACGTGGCGCATTATATCAGGAATTAGTCGGGCGGCACGTGGCCGGGCCGGAAGATTGAACTGGTCCGGCAACGGCGGACCGTTTCAGTGGAGCGTGATCCTTTTTGAGCTCCCCCGCTTAACTCCATTACACGCCCTTTCGCTAATCTCCAGCCTGCCTGCGATCGTACGAGCAGGTGCATCCGCGCTCCGTTACCCACGACTCGAGTTATCTCCGTTACACTTCAATCAACATCGAGAACGATCTGTGCGCGCATTCGGGACCGTGCGGGTTCTCCGTTCCGTGAGCGTATCGTAATCGCGCTCTCTCTCCTTATCCGCCGCCGCTTCCCGCGCTGAAAGCCTCTCTTCATGGTTTGCTCTCTCACGGATTCAAAACCCATGTAGGCTCTGTAAATAAGCGTCCCGATTGACTGCCGGATACACAATCAAGGGCAAGGTCACCCCCCGCTCGAATCTATTTTCAACAAATACGAAGACGCGTGATGTTGCGATGAAAAAAATTACAGTGTGTCACGTAATTATGACACGGTTCCTCCTCATATCGCACACGTCGACGCGCGAAGTTACACATATATAGGTGTCACACAATTTTATCACGACTCGCTGTCAACCTTCCCCCGAAATAACGCGTTAAATATACGCTTCCGCAATCTCTCTTTTTACGGGCTTTATATTCCGAGCGAAGAAGAGACCGGTGCCATCGTGCCGGTTTTATAACAGAAAAATTGTAGCCATACGTCGTTACGATTCCGGACCGTAATATGTGCTTTGCGATCGAAAAGAACACACGAAGAGACGGATAAAGGTGACTGATGACACACGAGCGTGGTACACGCGCGCGGCCGGTGCGAACCGGTTATGATCGCACGTAAGTACGCGATATAAGACGTCGTTACGAATAGTCGTAAACCTGACGGACACGAGAGAGAACACATTCCTTCGCTTTATTATCTCTGCTTTATTACTTTAATATAATAAAAGTCGAATCGCGCGCGCGGTGTGACGGACTCTCTCTCTCTCTCTCTCTCTCGTCGTCACCCCTTCGGCAAACTCCCAACTTTATCGGTCGAAATTCCGGCCCGAAATCGCTTCGTTGGACTCCCTTTGTTTCGTTATGTCTCCCTTAGGTAGTACTTCACCTTCCCTCTCTCTGCTTCGTGAATATATTATACAAGACGGTCCATTATATTGCCGGAAATTATTTTAATGTAAGGGACTAGCAGTCACAAGATAAGAGAAGTTGTTTCGATGCTCGTGAATGGCTGTCACAATTTGTATAAAAGAATTCAAGTCTTTCAGCAAAATGGGGTTGAAGAGCACAATAAATCTAAATAATACATGCTAAGGTAAAAAATTTCTCCAGAAATAAACTCGATTATATTATTCAAGATTTTGTTTCCACGTCATCTTAGAGTTAATTTCGATCCCGCGGGTTTCGGACGTACCGCTCAGATACGCACGCTGACGTTTCACATTGGACATCCATGTCACAAGAACGTGCTAGCGCAACAGTAGACAGTTAATTGCGGTATCCCGCGAATAAACGTGTTCCAGATCCTGCGAAGGACAACGCGCCAAGGGAAGGGCCGAAGAGATCCGATCCGAGAGCTTGGCTCGCTAAAAATCGTATATGGTACATAATATTCTATAATTCCTCCGTATTTTTTCTTCGTGCAAAAAAGTGTGTCTCGACATATTCAGCAAGTCAAAAAAAAAAAAAAAAGCATAAGAAAGTGGGGGGCAACACTGCGAGATCCCTTTGCGCGAAAAGTCCTCTTCTTTCCCAACCCGCACCCACGCTTCTTTATTTCTTCCTTCCTTCCTTCCTTCCTTCCTTCTTACCCATGGCGCGATATGAGACCACGCGGTGTATATTTCCTCTGGTTATTACATGCACGTTCTATTATCTTGTATTCGTTTCTCTCCACCTCACACCGCGGATCTCTCTCTCTCTCTCTCTCTCTCTCCACTTCCTCTCCCTCTCCCCAGCCTCCAGCCTCTCCCCCCGATATCCCGTGCCTACGCCATATTACACAGCGCATGCAAATTTAACTCCCCCGTACGTTCCCACAGCCCCCTTCGCTTGCCATCACTTTCTCTCCGTCCTTCTTCTTCCATTTCTGCCGCGGCTTGAAATCCAAACTCCTGGAGATTGGTAGCGGAAGGCACCGTTACCTGCCTACCCCACAGGGAAATACATAGCCGGGCTCAATTAATGTCCTCGGAATCGAAATCTTATTTCGTGCACTCGCATTCCAACTTCCGACGGTTCTTTCATGATTTCGCGCACTGTTTTTTCCCTGTCTCTCTCTCTCTCTCTCTCTCTCTGTCTGCGCGCACGCGCGCGCGAGTGTGCGCGCGTACGTTTTTTTCCTTCTTTTCTCGTCTCGTCTTCTTCCCGCGTTCTTGCTCTCTTTCTCTTTCTCTCGCGATCGTTCTAAAAGGAAATCACAAATGAATACGTAATGCGTTTCCGCCCGGCAGTCGCGACAAGAATCAACCGACTTATTTTCCAGTTGCCTCATTTTATCGACGCGTACTTTACACGTCTACTTCTTCGTCGTCTCAAAAACTACTTCGCGCGAAGTCGCCAAGTGCAAATTTACGATCGTAAACAAAATTTTCAACGCTTTCGATATCACGTCACACTTCCGCTGAGATTATTAAAAATTTACGTTTATATGACGAATATTCGCGAGTGTAACTTTCGACAAAATAAAACAGCGCGAACTGCATGTGTGTGTGTGTGTGTGTGTGTGTATGTGTGTGTCTTATTAAAGACATTTTGCACCGATCCATGTATTAGGCCAGTTTATATCGGTGTGTATTTTCACGTAACCCCGATTCCCTGACCCAGTTACGACTCCACGTTTGACAGCGGAAAAATATTGTGGCGTTCTGATCAATAATTCACTACATGTGATATATATAGTGTGGATGTAGAGATTTGATTGTAAATTCTGCTATTATCTCGGAATTTACCAGAGAGAGAGAGAGAGAGAGAGAGAAAGCACGACGGAGAACAGTATAAGGTAAAATATTATTCAACGAGGAATGTAATTAGCAAATAATGAAAAGGAACGAAAGAATGATCTATGTATTGACAAAATTCGCGATAGCAGCGGTCCGGCTTTGCACACGAGCGATTTGCACAATGTGTCCGATGTGTACTTGCCGGCCAAGAGAGACGCGAAGAGAGGGAGCGCCCTTTGCTCCCCTCTTTTACTTTGGAAGTCTTCGTACCCGCTCGTGCATAAATAAAGAATATTCTCAGTCGCCCACGACCGTTTCTATCGCGATCTCTTCACCGCCTTCCCCGTTCTTTTTTCTCCCTCTTCTCTCCTATTCCTTCTCGACGCCTTAAACTCTCTTTCTCTATCTCTCTCTTTCTCTCTCGCTCTCTGTCTTTCTCGCTCTCGGTCTCGAGTTTCCACCCTCCGGGCGCTCCCGCTCTTAGAAACAATGAGACTCCCAATCGCATTTGCTATTCCCGGGTTCCATCGTGCGAGCCGAGCCCACATCCCAGCTCCCTTACCTTACCTCCTTCCTCTACGTTCGCGAAAACGGTTCGCTCGCGAATCCTTTTACATTTTTATAAAGCAGCTTAATTCGCTGCCAGGAGAGACGGCACGCTCGTGCGCGCGCGCGGAACACGACGAGAAAATTAGGGAAGGAATGAGGAAGAGAGTCGTCTCTCTCGGCACAAATCTGACCTCAATAAGAGATTGTCGCGGGACCGCGGTAATTTGTACATATACGCACGATATGAGGGAACACACATCCGACACTCGTGGCGGAAAAAAATATAAATAAAAAAAAAAACAAATATAATGCTTCTAATTTATATATAATTAGTTTTTAACACATTTTCAACGCCAAGATACATCTCTCTCCTCTTGAATCTCATATAACTTCGGTCTAGGATCTACTTGAAAGTTGCCGAAGGCGCGGGATCCTCATATTTATTCGCATCTCTGAAACTTAACCAGCCACATTATTACATTTAATATCATCTAGACGCTTTCATCCTCTTGTGTAGTTCGCGCCGCGCCTGTGCTCTGAAAATGCGGAATATTCTTAACCGTGTTACTCTTGCTGTTGTGATTAATACGACGTATCGATCGGCATTATCTCGGCGCGTAATTAATTCGAGAATATAACAAGGGTTTACCGTAAGAGTTATTACAGTTAGATATATATATATATGTATATATATGATGTATATATATATAAATAGATATATAGATAGAGAGACTCGTGTCTGGGTCAGGTCTAATCGATGCGTCGCGCCTACACAACATTTTAAGCTCGCGATAGTTCGCGTCAGATAAATCGACGTATTAACGATAGGAAATTAAACTGTTCCGTTCGCGAACCGTATACGTATATATACGGCCGCGTACTTTTGATTCTCAAACGCCGCTTCTCTGTGAGTTACATACTCTCGGCTGCGGTAACTGTCAAAGTGCATTCAGTTCCGTCTGCCGGCTTACGTCACGATGTCGGCTCTCGGGGGTGGTGGCAACGCGCCGCGCCACGCCGCGCGCTGCTGGTTCGGTTCGGCAGTCGCGGTTTTTGAAAGCCCTCTCGACGCAAAACAGACGGCGAGGTTGCACACGAGGTCCAGGCTATCCGCAACCGACAGCGCAGTAGAGACTGCGGTTACCAGACCGCAAGCTACTACCGCTCCAACGATGGTGAAGGGTCGCGGGAGACAGCGGCATGGCCGAAGCGCGCACCGGCGATGCTGTAAACCCTCTAACGAGCTTACTTCCCCGTAATATCTGAGCGTTTTAGTTCAACCCCGGAGCGCCAAAGATAAATTCGTTTACAATTAATTCTTGGCCCCGGCGCGCCGCGAATTTCCTGGACGAGAAAGAGAGAAAGAGAGAGGGAGAAAGAGAGCAAAATTTTTTTGCAACGCGCAACAAACTTGAAAAGTTTTTTTTCGACCGTTTCGCTATAACAAATAGCTGGAACTGTAATACAATTGCGATACGCAAACCTCGAGCGTGAATATGTGCGCTGCGTGTGCGCTCGCTTATTTAACATTCCGGAAAAATAACGAAAAATGTGACACGCGAATTTTTGGAATATTCACGCGGTATGTATGAGATCGTTCGATATATTGCGTATAGCGCGAAATAACGGAAATCTAGTTTTTTTTTTTTTTTTTTTTACAAGCCGATAAATGCAAGAACATCCCCGACAATATGTTCGCAACAATCCGTTTAAACGATTTGACTTATATTCTCTCGAGACGTGAAATTGGCCGTGGAATATTTACGAGGTGGTTTCACCTCTTCTCCCTTTTTCCTCGCGCGCGACATTACGAGACCCATTCGAGACGACCCGCGCCCTTCGTCGTCGACTCTCTGTCAAGCTCTTCATGAGAAAGAGAAAGAGAGAGAGAGTGTCTCTCCCCGTGCGTGCGTAGGTCATATAGAGATATCTACCGAGATCGCGATTTCTCGCAAAGGAAAAAAAAAAGAGTCTCCTTTAGTCTCCTCACACTTATGTGTCTGTCGTCGTCGGTTGTAATAAAGGGGGAAAAGTGGCTGCGCGGGATAGCAAAGGGGGCGAGACCGATAGAAGGGGATCGGGGGAGGAGGAGGGAGCGGGGTCGAGGTTGCTGGGCAAGGAACGCAATCGAGCGGGATTAAACCTTCTCGATTGCTTCCAACTTCGCGCGAGTTTTCTTCCTCCTTTTCCCCTTCCCGCGCTTCGTTGCGGTGAAAAGACGGTCGGCGATGGTGTGCAGAGTCGAGCCGATTCCAGCCGATTCCATCTATCCTCGATGCTCCTTGGGGTTAATTGGACATTTTTTATTGTCAATTTGTGATTGAGATCGCCGAGGGTCTTTGTCGCCTCCTGAGGTGGCGAATAACGGTATGGAATGAATGAATGAGAGGGAGAGAAAGAGAGAAAGAGAGAGAGAGAGATAGAGAGAGAGAGAGAGAGAGAGCAAAAGTGATCCTGAAATGGCGCTTTGTCGGCGAGCTCGCATTAGGCCACCCTTTGTACCTTATCGAGGACCAACGGGTATAGTCAGTATTTTACGTCTTGGAAAAAACGTCGTTCCCCGCAAATTGCTCGCACGCAGAACGACGAAATTTTTTTTTTTTTTTTTTTACGAATACGTTGTCCAACCAGCTCGAAGAGCAATATTCCTATACCAAATCGGACGGTGTCAAAGACGAGGGAAAATACAACTCGTTAACTCGTCGACTTTAATCAACTTTTTTCTCTCACGGCTTGAGATTCGATGAGTCTTGGAGAGCGAGAGAAATCGCGAAAAAAACGAGAAATGAGAGGAGGTGACGCACGCGCGCGCGCGCGCGCGCAAGAAGATAGAAAAAGAGCGTAGGTCGTAAAAGCACACAAAATGGAGGTGAGAGATATGCGCGCTTTGCTACTTTCGGTCGGCGCATTGCAAACAGACACAAGGGCGAGCACAAGACGAAAGATGAACGATGAAAGGCGACGAACGAAGGACCGCCTCCCCCTCGCTAAATCGCGGAGATTCTCTGTGCGCGCTCGCGTTGCGGAAAAAGCTCTGAAATATTAAACGCGCAATTACCGGGCCTATTCAAGGGTAGATGCATCACGCGACGCGACACGCGTTCGTTCGCGACGCACATACGGAAAGAACGGATGGACAAAAGCAGAGAGGAAGAGACGCGAGGACGCGTGCTGAAGGCTGTGCCTGCATTCCTTCTCTTTTGCCGCGTGTCGATTCAGCGCGATGATAAAAAGCACGCCGAGAGTAGAGAGCTTTCGAGCCGGCAGACGTCAAACCGCGTGGCGAAAAAGCAACGCACCCGGCGTAAAGTTCCTCTCTCTTTCTTCCTCTCTTTCTCTCTCTCTCTCTCTCTCCCGGTCCTCCCGTCTGGATCTCTGTGTCGAGTCGCGTTTCATTGTTTCCGCATCTCGATTCAACGGAGTCCATTGAGAACCGTCATTAAAATCGACGCTGTTAAGTATATTAGACACGCGGCGTCGAGTCGCTACGACGCGCGGACGTCGTCGAGAAGCGACGTCGGAAGAGTTTTCGTGAAAATTGCAACGACGACGTTTCGCGCGCCCACTTTATTACAGTTTACCGGAAGTTCTTAATGGGCTGCGTAATGTGCGCGCGCTTTTTATACGTTTACCTTGCACACAATATCGCGATCGATTCGTGCGCGAGCGGGGGGCTTAAATATTCACCACCACACACATCCGTCGATGTAACATAGATACGTACCAACTTCGCAAAGTGCTTATAGCGCGTATACACTCGTACGTTTTATCAGCGTGTTTTTTTTTTTTTTTTTTTTTTCGATACGGTTCGTTCGCGCGTATAAATAAAAATCGTAAAAGTTTCGATACCGAATGGCACCGTGGTGGAAATGACGTTTTCCAGACACCCGTTGCATACACGCGCGCACACTACATATATACATGCATATGCGCATAAGACAGAGGGGAGCGGCGAAGAGGTCGACGCCGCATCACGTATATAGCTATACATTATCTAGCAGCCATTTCGGTGGCGCATCATGGCGCGACCGCCGGAGTTTACGGGCTGCTCCATCACGCGAGAGCTTAGCTTATCTCAATGCGACACAACATATCTGAGGCTTCCGTCTCCCGTCGACGGGAAAACTACTGTCAGCCGCGACAGGTGGCGGTTTCGGAGAGATTCGCGGTCAAAGGATACGCTGGCGTGTGGAATCGGCCGCTCGCGTTTTAGGAAGTTCCTTCGAAGATTAACTCGGCGATTTATCGTGTGTGTTAGAGGAAGGATTCGAGGGTAGCGTATATCTCTCTTCTCGGGAGGCGACTAATTACCGACGGGCTATCGCGTTTCGCGCGATAGAGCAAGTCGGACAATAATGCGCTCATTTATATCGTTCGCGAAATGCTTCGGTGTGTGGCAGCGGTTTTTTTTTTTTTTGTGTTAACTACTACGCGCGCGCGCTGTATATCGACTTAACCTGATTCGATTCCTAAAATGTCGAAACTATACACAGTAGCTCGAACTATACGAAAGAAGGTCGCAACAAAACACGCCACTCGGCAACAGTGACATCTTTCAGCACACACTTTTTGCGAGAGAGGACGAAGAGGAGGAGGAGGAGGAGGAGGAGAAGAAAGAGTCAAATGCGATATTCCGGTGACCCCGAAACGCGACGCTTTCCTGTTTTTTTTCTTTGGCAATACTTAAGCTTCCCCCGAAAATCAACAATCATAAACGCGGTCACGTCGGGGAACGCAGACAGCTCGAACAATCTTGACTCGGACAGATCCTCCCTCTCCCCAGAAAGACGGGGTATGACATCGCACGGGGGAGTGGAGCCGCCACTTACGCCGCGCAAACATTCCACCTCCGGCTTATATCGCGTCCCCCTTTTTCCGTGTTTCATGTCCGTATAGCCGGAAGACCCCGCGAACATCGGAGTAGGAAAGTAGACGCGTCAAAGCGACGGAAGAAGAGAAAGCTCCGACGAAAGGTTTTGCGTGGGGAGAGTCTCCTCTATCTTTCTCTTTCTCTCTTCCTCTCTTTTTCCTTCTCTGGGGGTCGGCCTGTGTCCACAAGACGCCGCCGGGGCGTACACAGGGGAGGTCGTCGGTAAAGTACACAGCCGCCATAACCGACGAGTCGTCGCGCTGAATGACCCGGGCGCGTATAAAATGCATGGGATTTCACTCTAATGCTGACCAGGGAGTTTGCTCGAGAGCGTATTTAGCCTCGGCAGATGTATGTAACAGGTCCCTTTTGAGAGCGCAAGACCGGCGCAAGACGAAATGGGACCGGTCCGACGGATATGCACACACACACATACATCCCCCCGTAAAATCCTTGCTTCGCTCGGAATTACGAATAGGCCTCGCGGGAGAACTCCGATAGCGTCCTTTAACGCTTCATCCCCCTTCCCTTCGGCGTGCGTTACGTTTTTAGAAAACGTGTCGCCGATATACGCGCAAGCGCGAAAATTGACGGATTCTAAAAACCAAACCGTTCTCTCTGGTTTCATCAAATCGGGATTGCGCGTGCATGTTTGGAGAAACAAGACGACAAATTCGAGGAAGAGAGGCTTCCGCGAGGCAAAATCAAACAAATCGTATAAGATAATATTAAGACACGGTGGCGGCAAACGGGGGGGTTGTCGCGCGCGCGATTGGAAGGTTGGGGGGAAGAAAGGGGGGTATCAACGATATATGCTTGGCGCCCCGCTCGAGTCGAGTAGGGTGGATATCTCTCGCTCGACGGGGGAAACAAAACGAATCCTCGTGAAAGAGGAAGAACACGTAGGACGACTGTGAGGGCACGTAGAGATGTCGCTGTGATGGACGAAGAGGGACAAGAGACAGCGGCGAGCGAAAGGAAGCTGAACACCCTCGGGAGCCGACAGCTCGTTACGCGAGACATGATGCAACTATCCCCGGCTTTCCCACCCTCTTTTCCTACGTTTTCCTTCCCTTCTTGCTTACTCTCCTTTCTTTCTTTCTTTTTCTTTCGCTTATTTTTTTATTCTGATTCGTCTCCGTCTTCTCTCTTTCTCTCTCTCTCTCTCTCCCCCTTATTCGCTTCTTTTCCTACGTTCCCGACATTCTCCGTTTTTTTTCTCTTCTCACTTTGTATCTCGGTTCGCTCTTTCTTCACGATATCTCTCACACGCTTGCGGCAGTTAGAGCGATGTTCTCCCGCGATACGTAACGCCTGTGTGTATCTTGCGTGCACGTATTACTATCCCGTAACAAGTGGGTATTATAACCGGGGAAGTTACGGGCGATGCCGTTATCGTTCGAAGAGACGGCTAAGGAGACGGCGGGCGCCGCGCCATCGACAGCGCAAACAGCGGTTTATGCGTCGCGTTAGTTACACCGCGTCGAAATAATAGGGCACTTGTAATATTTCTCTTTCACCGCGTCGTATAATCCTGATTAAAAATAAGTCGACGAGTTGCCGCGAGCATTCGTTTCCGCGACTGCGAAACTTCTGAGGCTGTTATCCGAAGTGCGCTTCGTATTTTTCCCCCTTTTTCTTCTCCCCCCCCCCTCCCTTCAAACAAAGTGACAAAATCTTTGCCTTTTTTCGTGCGTTAGTCGCAAAAGGAACGAGCGTGATAAAACGGGAAAGAGAGAGAAAGAAAGAAAGAAAGAAAGATAGAGAGAAAGAGAGAGAGAAAGCTCGGTAATGACTGTACCTACTTTTCCGCCGTGTCGGAAGCGCATTGCGCCATTTCCGTCAGACCGGAAGTGCGGTAACAAAGCGCTTCCGGCGTGCGGTCTCAAGGAGGTTGTTACGACGAGCGCGGGAGCACTCGGTGACATTTCAATGAACTTTGCGGCGGGTACCGTTCTCGTCCTAAAGTTCAGCGGGTCTAACGTGCGTTTCGGGTGTTGACGAACCGACGGTATTAAGTGTCCCTATTGTGCGCGCCCTCGCGATATTAACTTGACTCCCAGTCACCGAGGCGGAATCGCTCGTGCACACCCGAGCAAAATCGTGAAACCATTATCCTTTACTCTCGTAAGGACAGACATTCGTTAGAAACGGGGGACCACAATCGACAACAGGTTCGTTCCCACGCGTTCTGTTGCATTCTGTTCTCTGTTCGGAACGTGTGTTACAAGGATAGTAAGAATCGTTCAAAGGAAATTCCCTCACACACACACACACACACATACACGAACGAGCGCGTGTTCTATTCTCTTTACACAATTGCGAATACACGTACGTAAGGAACATGTAATCTCGTATGCTGATTCGTCGGACTAAACGAGTAAGGATTTGCATTCGAGTAGGAAAATGTTTTAAAATCATTAAAAGAAGGATAAAACTCCGGAAACAACGACCGCAAGACTTATATGTGTGTGTGTGTGTGTAAACTGTTATTTCTAATATTAAACTGTCTGGAAATTTTTTATCTTGTGTCGCGCGCGAGAGTTTTCCTCATCTTGCGCGCGCGCAATATATTGTTCTATAGGAATATTTTATTTCTCATGGTTAAAGTTTCGCGAAGTGAAGAAACGAAAATTTTGGCACCGCGAGATGCAGTCCGTATTTGTGATAGATGAGATTTTAGGCGAAACTTCCAAACAGGACTGTCTGTATGCAACACACAAAAGTGACATTTGTCCTAAAAAGAGCGTCCCATTTTGCCGCGAGATTTATTTTTCTTCGTGGCAAAGAGTGCGCTCAATTCTTCAAATTGTCCGACACTTTCCGATTGTTTTGAGACGCGCGCGAGTATGCAGGCAAACATTTTTGCTACGTCACAATTCGGCCAGCGCATTGTAAATGATGTCTCGTGTCTTTGATAAAAATATTATTATTATTATTATTATTATTATTATTATTTTGAAAGCGCTGGTACGCGAGGAAATGGAAGAAAAGTGACCGCGTACGTGTCGCGTAAAATCGTAAAAATTCGATGGTAGATAAAAGTATAGAATATAGCGTTAAAAGAGAGAAAGAGAAACAAAAAGAAAAACCGCGCGACAGAGGGAAATAAAGAATCGCGTTGCCGACGGAAGTGAAAGGGTACAATTACAATTAGCGCAATTCAGTCGCTTGCCGATAATTCGCGTGCCTGGCATTTATATTATCAAGTCGCCGCACACAAATTTTCTCTTGCCGCTTCGCTCTTGACGCTTCTGTGCGACGCGCACTCGCGCAATCTCGTTGCTTACTCGCACCATCGCTCGACCCGTTCCTTCGAATGTCGCTTCGATTATCCGCCAGCGAGGAAGTAATACCGGGTTTTGAAGTGAATTACATCTAATTGCTCTTATTGCGAGAACGCGAGACACGGCTTTATTATTCTCTCTTCAATCACGCTCTCCGAACTCGCGCACGCGCGCGCCCGCTGTCATTTGACTTTTTAAGCCCGTATCTTTCCAATTCTCCCTCCGTCTCGTTTCCGCGTCCCCGCATCCCCCCGTCGCTACATTTTCACATCCTCCATCCTTTTTTTTACCGTGCGGCAAAACCACCGCGTTTCAAATGAACGTAGCGCGAGATACCCGAGTCTACGAGTAATTCTCATTAACCCGCTATTTCATTCCGTCACACCGGAAGGATCGCTATGATAAACGCTCGTGTAAACTCGTTCGCGCGTATAAGAACGAACCATTTCGATTTCTCGTTCGCTTCCGACGACGGTAACACTGCGAGCGCTGCGTGAATGGAACTCGACGATTGTGCTTCGGTAATGTGACGGAAAACCCGCGGTTCTCCTGATTTCTTGCGAGCAAACAGAATGTTGAGGGACATCGTTGTATTTCAATGAATTACGGAAATGGAAACGGGACAAAAAGTTTTGACCCCTAACTCGAGTTTTCTTCAGCTGATAAATTAAATTGAATAAAGTGTGTGTGTGTGTGTGTGTATCTCAAAAGAGGTCAAATAACAATATTAAAATAATGAAATTAAAACACACAAATGGCATGATTTAAAATAAATTTGAAAATTAAAAACAATTAACATAAGACATTAAACAGAGTCACAAGAGTGTCTCATCTTATAGGTCATGATATGTGCGTTGTCGTGTGTTAATTCATTTTTCTTACCTTTGGATGTGTTCTCCTAGGAAATGCTACCTTTGGGTCGATCTGAAAAACAGAAAAATGCCCAAATTAAGTAAAATCTCTCAATTAGATGTTGCACAAACACGCGTCAACAGAACACGCAACAAACAGAAGCGCAACTGTTACTGTAACCACATACTTCAGTTTCTCAATGACTTTCAAATAAACTACTTTATATCCTTGAGTCTCTCTCTCTCTCTCTCTCTGTCTCTTTTAAGTACAACGAGGATATAACCTCGAAAAGAATATTACGCGCCACATGCGAATTCAAACTCGGAGACAAATCTTATTCGCTTGCGAGTTTGCGACGGCAAAGAGAAGAAACAAATATGAAAATACGTATTATACGGGAGCGCAGTGGGAAAATGCAAAAAAAAAAAAAGAAAGGAAACAAGAACGAACGAACAAAAGGGGGAAAGGAAGCTCTCGCCGGACTGTTTTCCCAGTTGAAATCCCCATTACAATTAATTACATAGTAATAAAGAGTAGGTACTCGAGAACTCTGAGTCGACTAACCGAACTCTCAGTTGCCGTCGCCGCCGCCTCCTCTTTTCACTTCGTGGACGATCCCGAGGGGGATGAAAACACCGAGCAAGTCGAACGGGTAAAAGCGCACCTTACGTTTCGCGTTCCGCTTAAAAGCGAAACCCGGAACCGCCGTGCGAAACTATACGAAAAACTGTGCAAAACTTTTGTCATGTCACTGCCGCGCTAAACTTTTAACGTAACAAATGTAGATCTACTCGAACACGATCCTGTGTTTATTTATTTACTTACTTTTTTTTTTCCTACAAAATCGATCGATTTTTACAATCTACTTTTCCTCGCATCTCGCGCCGATTTCAATCTCGAATTATTTTATCGGGTTCGTGCGAAGCTTCACTACCAGACGTAATTAGCTTGGAGAGCGTCATCGGTGCGCCACTTAAAAGGAAGATAAAAAAAAAAAAAAAAGTATATTCTCGCGCGCAAACCGAGGGATGAGTTTGGCGCTACCCTCACGCACCGGGCTTTCTCCAGGGTAAAAGAGAGCGGCACCCCGGGCGGTGGAAGCCACGAACGTGGTAATGACAAGCAAGAGAACCTACCACCATCGCCATCACCACCACCGTCACCATCATCATCCACCCACAGCAACGCAGCTCTCTCTCTTTCACACACACACATTCACACACACACACACACTCTCTCTCTCTCTAGCTTTCTCTTGCCGTGCTCAGGAACCACTCCCGTTTGCATAATCCCCTACGGCGAAGTTCACACCGGTCCCTCGCACACTCCCGGACGAGAGGTGTCTCGATGTCGACGACGATGACGACGGCGACGAGACGGGAAAAGAGTCTTTCCGTCGTTCTTTCGCTTTGGTAATACTTCTTCTTCTGATCTTGCCTTCCGATACAAGAAAAGACTAGGGCGGGGATGAAGAAAGTGCCTCTCAAACTTCGCTACTGCACCCGCAGGAGCTATTTGCAACGGATTTCGCTGTACACGTCGTACGTCGAATACGAAGTTGCGAGATATAACTAGAGTTTTGAATATACATGTACACAATATTAACAGAACCGCGGGGAAGGCAACCAATCAATGAGACATTCTTAGTTTGTAGTCTTGTAATAAAAAAAAAAAAAAAGAAAGATACAACAAATGACACTTATACTTCTAATATTGATTAAATGAGGTCTTCCATGAGGTGCCCAATATATTCGCACAGTTCGAAACTATGTCTCTATTCGGGATTCGATTTGCACATCATCTTTTTTTCGACAGATACACACGTCGGAAAGATAATATCCGCCTTTTCGTAATCACATTTTTTCCTGTCTGATGTAATACACATTTGTCGATGAGACGCAATTCGTCCAGTCGATCAACGTGAGAGTCTTCGATATCCCATTCATTCAATCCGTCTCAGTGAGAGATGGTTTCACGAAGACGGAAGAGAGAGTCGATAACGAGGCGATAGAAAACGAGACCGAGGAGGAGGAAAGGGAGACAAAAGAAAACATAGGTACGTAAGAGACCAGACAGAGGGCGAGACAGAGAGAAGAGGAACGTCGAGAACGAAGAGGTAGCATTACCAAGAAAAATCGAGAGGCTCGAAGCCATTTTCGCAAACATAACCCAGTTACCCGATATCTCGCGAAATGATCGGCCGCCAACCGTCGTCTTCGTCGTTGTCGTTGCCGTCGACGATAGAAATTCAATCTGGTTGGCACGCCTGGAAATTGGAAGAGCCACCTACCCATGGATGCTTCTACCCTGAAGGGGCGCGGTAGAAAGGAGAGCCTCGAGTCGGATCGGGAGCATTTGGAAAAGTAATTCACGACGCCATTCTTCGCAATCCTCTCCCTCTCTCTCTCTCTTTCTCTCTCTCTCTCTCTTCGACCGTGTCCCGGCCTTGCCATCGCCGTCCCGTCGCGACCGTAAGCGGTCTCGCTTACGAAACCTCAATCCTCCCTTCCTCCCTCTTTCCCTTCCGTCGTCGCTACTCCCACGGCAAACTGCATCCGCGGGATAACGCGAACGAGAAATTTCACAGGCGAACTCGCGCTAATTCCGTAGGAATTCGAATGCTGGTTAAACTGTTATACGAGGTATGTGGCCGCGCGCGCTTCTCGCACCAAAGACAGAGGAGACGTGGAAATAGCCGAGGAGGCCGTATAACGTTAAAGTTTCAATTATAACGCCGGGAACGAACGACTTGCTGTTCGAATTACGAGAGAGAAAGAGAGATAGGGAGGGAGAGGAAGAGAGGGCTGCGCCGAAATTCCGAAAGCCGCGGTACATGTGTGCCATTCATCTTGAAGAGCGTGCGATGAAATTTATGCTCGAGCAAACTTCCGTTAAACGGTTGTTGAATCCGGCAGTTGGAGACACTTAAGTCCCCTTCAAACTGTACGACTGTAATTCTATTGTTACGATATTTCTACGATCTGGTGTAAAACAGGTTGTTTACTTTTAATCAATAATACGAACTTTATATTAATATACATATATATATATATAAAATAAGTTCTCGCGCAAGAAATAGTGCAGTCTGTTCCACTTTCAGTTATCAAACGTCAAACATCTTTCACGATAACAAAATCTTGGCGCTTATTTATCCGCAGCACGGTTTCCGTTTCCACAGTATGGTTTCCCGTCGGCTAGTTAACTGTTTAAACAGAGAGAAAGAGAGAAAGAGAGAGAGAAAGAGAGAGAGAGCGCAATGTCGCGCTTATAATTTATTTCTATCCCGAGCGGTCTCCGGACAACATCGAATTCGCGCGCAGAGAGAAGCGGCGGTTTCTCTCGTTGCCGATAGAGACAGCGGGAATTCATCGGCAATGTCATATTTGGCGATGTATAGAACAGCAGGGTCGGGAGACGAGAATTATTATTAAATTTTGGAGACCGCCGATTCGTTTCCATGCCCGAACGTCGGTGGTGACGGTAGCGCGCGATGTGGTAGCGTTTGCTCGCCTCAAATACCCGGTTAATTCGTTCGGCAAATTAAAGGCAAATATACGACCGCGATTTTGCAACTGATCATTTCCGACGTGCGGAGTAATGTTTTTTTTTTTTTTTTGTTTGCCTCTTCACTTGTTTTACGCTCCCTTATGTAAGAAAATCTCTTTGTTTCTTCCACTAATTTTTTTCTTCCTGTTGTTTTTTTCTATAAAAACAAAAAAAAAACTCGACAAAAACCAATGGCAATTATGTACGTTCCTAATGTCACTAGATTTTAATTTACGAGTGTTTTTGTCGTTGTAACGCGCTCGTTTCGCAAACACGGGTCTTTTGAAACGAAACGGCTTCCTTTGTCATTCGCGCGCCTTTTTCTTTCTCCTAGTTCCATGATGACGGAACATGGTCTTCATCGTTTCATTCCCGCCCTCGTCCATCTCATCCCTCGCCTAGCTTTTCCCGCGCAACCGTGACGCGCCGATGAAAAAAAAAAAAAAAAAAAAAAAAAAGTAGTAGCAGTCGTCTCCAAGGCAAGTGCAGTTGTACAGAAATGTTTTTCATCATTAATGCACCTCGCGGAGGACTTGTGTCTCAAATTTTTTTTCTCCCCTCCCTTTCCCACCTCTCCTAAAGAACGATATAGCGGATTATTCTTTACAACTTTATCGCGTATGTATATATATATATATATATATATATATATCCGACACATTAAATATTCCTGCAAGTGAAATCCGCACTCCACTATTAAAGCATAAAATATGCATGCATTTCGCCGAGACCGAGCTGTATAACATTTTTCAATACGTCACTTTGCGGGTATTATGAAGTTCGCGCAAGAATTTTTTGCTTTTTATGCAGTGTGTCACACGCGCGCGCGCGCGCACATACACACACGCACACACAAATGAAAGCTCTCCGCGCGACTTCGACTATTATTCTTTTCACGCAAGTGCGCGGATTGCGAAAGCGCAGAAAAGTGTGACTGTGTGCTATATACACCGGCGCGGATCGAGCGGTCAGTTATTACGCGGGACTGAGCGATTGCTTTTAATATTCGCGCCAGCTGCGTACCAAGGTCCCCTCCGCCGCCCACCCCCTTACACCTTGTTCGCTTCACGGTTTCCACCGCGACTACCGCCAAGATGTATAGACCGATAAAAATGGACTCCCAGCTTCGATCCGGCGGACATTATTTTTCGCGCCCGACGAATGCGTCGTTATTGCGATGTCGGGCCGAGCGCGCGCGCACACAACTCCCCTTCTTTCCCTCTTTCCCTCGGAAAATCTCGCCAATGGAAATTCGTCCCGCTCGATGCAAAAGTGGCCCGTTTAATGCGGTTTCGGTCGTTTGATCGCGCCGACCGAAATTATTAACAGAACTTGCGCGCGTCCCGGCAAAAAGAGATCGGTTTCATTAATTGTAGTTAATGTTTAAATATAATTTTCGTTCTCCCAACACACACGTGTGTGTGTGCGCGCGCGCGCGCGTGTGTGTTAATTAGAACAAGAAAAACTTTGCACTAATTTAGCCAGTAAATTATTCTACGTAAGCGAAATCAAATAATCGAGTGCTCGAATAAAACGAAAAATAAATCGAGTTAATTGTTTGAAAACTGCGCATATTAGAATTTTTTTCTGAAAATTAGTCGCGTGAAATTTATCTTGTATCTGAAAATCTTGCTGCATATTACATCTTATTGCAGTTCTTTCGACGTCAGACGCGTTTGTTTCGTTTCCGGAGCGTCGAGCCGAACAGTTCTTCGGATTTTTAATAACAACGCTTGTCAGAAGAGTTTTCCCGACAGCGTCACCGACATTCGGCGCCAGCCAATATCGCGGCACGATGTACCCTTTAACGGCTGCCATCTGGATGGCTCTTTACATCGACAGCACGCAATAGAACAGGAAGAAATATAGAAGTGAAGAGATATGTAAATTATAGTATATTTTTTTTCTAAATATATTTTCAAAAATGAGATTCTTGTTTGAGAAAAAGATCTTTCTTATATTTACATTATTATTATTATTATTATTATTATTATTATTATTATTACAAATCTCGATGATTACCAAAGTTTATCGAAATCATCTCGATGAATTGCACGAGCGCGCCCGTCAACTCGAAGAATTACCGACCCGTTGCGACCATCGGGAGCGGCGCCTTCGAACAATGCAATTGCTCTTTCTCTGACTGTCGATTTTGCGGGGACATCAGAATCTCGCTGTCCAAGTTTATCGACGGGTCAAGTCGCGGCTATTCCGGAAACGATCTCCGAGAAACTCCGCCGCGGCCACTGTATATATACAGCAACAACACGTTGCAGCGACGACAGCAACGACGGAGGACGTTGCGCTGTCTCGACGAGGACGAACAGTGACAAAACAATTAAGCAACTCATAACTGCCTGGCACAGACGCTCTCCGGACACCGTTTTCCGCTCCGAGCTTGCGTCAAAGTGTCACGGGCAACGAGGTCCACCAGACCGAACCGAAATTGCAACTCGCGAGGGCGTGTAGCGGGCATAATAACCCTTTGCAAACTCGCGCCGCGCCGTCGCGGAAGACGACAACGCCGCGAAAATTCTCAGAGAGTTCCACTGGGAGAATATCTAGTTCCGATTGGAGTTATCGACGATAAATTTCACACGATTCAAAAAGAACGAGAGAGAGAGAGAGAGAGAGAGAGAGAGAGAGAGAGAGAGAGATCGGTGATTTCAGAGACGAGTAATTTTATTACCGCGATTTTACTTCCGACTATCCTTTGTGCTATCGAAAACTTCAAACTTCCGGCAAACTATCGAGGAAACACGGGGTTGCATCGACAACGAGGATTGTAATCATATCGCAAGCCATCGATACACGTATAGAGAGAACGAGAGAGAAAGAGAGGGAGAGAAAGAGAGAGAGAGAGAAAGAGAGAGTAAAGCCCGGATATCCGACGGTATGGTTTCGCGGATGAAATGGCGCCAACAAATACCGCACAAAGGAGCAGCAAATGTTAGAAAGAAGAGGGAATACAGTAGACCGAACGCGCGCTGATGTTTCCCGTTTCTATTGGGATACCTCGAGAGGTCTTTTGTACGGTATACGAAGGAATTCGACGGAGAAACCGGAATACGAAGAGCGCGCGCGGTTGGCGGCGAAGAAACGGTAGAGAAAACGACGACGAAGCGGGGTTGAGTCTTGGAGGAATTACCGAAAGCGTTTCATGCTCTCTCCCTGCCGGCGACGCCGTCGCTTGAGAACTCGGCACGTCAATGCTCTCGGGCGATAAAGTGCTTTTCTTTACGGAGCCACCATCCGTCGCACAAGCGCGGCCAATCAGGCGACAATGGCTCGTAAATTCGAGCCAATCAAGGGAGAAGCCGAGACGTGACCGCGACCACGGCGCGATATTGCTTATGAATTATTTAAACGGTCGGAACAACAACGTTTCTCCGTCTAGTGTGTTGCCGCGGCCGCTGTTTTGATTTCTCGACGACGACGGAATATTTCGCGCGCGCGATAACCACCGCGAGGAAGAATCTATTCGAATAGGCGTATAACGTTATTAAAATTCTTACGAAAAGCGAACTTTCTCTCTCTCTCTCTCTCTCTCTCTCTCTCTCTCTCTCTCTCTTTCTCTCTCTCTCTCTTTCTCTCTTTTCTTTTCGAGAAATAAACTCGCGCCGAAAAGTTACGGGAAACGTTACGCGAGAAGATATTAAAGAATGAAAGTGGAAAACTCGCGCGAGAGTCCGACCCGGAGACTGTTCCTGACTGAATTCGGATGTTTGCAGGCAAGAAGGCGAACTATGCAATTAGCTGACAAGTTCCAAGTTCGATGATGGAGGACACGCTTCCGCGTTTCCACCGCGTTTGCCTCCCCCTCTCCCTTCTCCTCTCTCTCTGTCTTTCTCTCTCTCTCTCTCTCTCTCTCCGATTCCCGACTGCCTAACCGCTTTACTTCGTGGGAAAGCCTGCAGCCTCTTCGGCTCCCGACCGTGGATTATTGCACATTGTCCGTGAAACACCGCCTGAGAACTCGCCATTGATTTTCTAACGATTACTTAAGACTTTCCCTCGTCTCTTCGTTCTCCAACTTGTACAGTGGATTATAAATGTTTCTCTTTGCGGAAGCGCCGTCTCTTCTCTCCTCTCTCTCTCACTCTCTCTCTCTCTTCTTGCGTTATTTTCCGTATATCGCCGTTAAAATAACTACTTGAACCAAAATCATCGTCGTATCGAGTTTTCCGCGAGAGTGGAAAACATATTCTTGTAAAAATTAAATTCCAACAACAGAGTATATTCGCCATGAAAATGTAAGATATAGTCGACGCGAACAATTCTTTGGAATTTTTCTTTTATATTATACGTACCTTTTCGTTTGAAAATATTGCGCACTTGTCAGTCCGCGTTTAAACCATATGTTTGCGCTTTCAAGCTTTCAATGAGCCCCAGTTTCATTACAGAGATTGGCGCGGCGCGAGATATATCGTAAAGCGTGTAAATTCCTCGCACAACATTCTCTCCGCTTCCACGCACCGTACACTCGGCACTGTAACTTTTATTCCACCCTTGCATGGATCTCTCTCTCTCACTCTCTCTCTCTCTCTCACTCTCTCTCTCTCCCTTTCTCTCGTCTCGACATCGCAAATCTGTTCTTCCTCGGAGGAAGAAGCGACTAACCGAGGTGAAAGCAAAACGCGCGCGATTCAGAAAGCTCCGGCGCGCGTCGCTGATTACATTCGTAATTATTATGACGTGTTAATACGCGCGCAGCAGCCGCGTACGACGAGCTCAATAGGATCCCACTCTGTATCTTCGTTCTCTAACCCGCCGCGCGAGTCGAGCCGCGCGGCGCCGTTATATTCCATCCTCTTCCCCTCTTCCCTTCCCTCTTTGCCCGAGCAAAACATCCCGCGCTACCCTGACGAGCTTTGTGCTCGGAATGCTTCGCACGCGTTTCTCGCCTTCCCCTTCGCCCACTGTGTTTCTCTCCCTTCCTTCGTACTTTCCATTTCAACGTCACGTCTCGCCTTAAACGATAACGCTTACCTCGAAGTAGGTATCTTCGTTCTCGCATCCAGCGCCTCGTTAACGTCGTTCTCATCGATCTCGGGGTTGACCCTGACCCCGCCTCGAACATGCCCGATAACCGGAAATTAGTCCGTTAAGGAAACAGGCGTTGCCGATAACTTTGGTAAGATCGCGTGGAGGAAATATTAAGAGCATTTATTACGTATATAAATTTATCCCTCCCCGAATTATTTCACTAATAAAATTGTACAATATTGTTGACAATGTGTTCCTACAAAAATTTTCAATGCTTTGGTATAAATTCTTTGATATTCTCCGTTTCTCCGTGGTTTCGAAATGTTCTCAAACAGCACGCGATTAAACAGATACCTATGGCCATTTTCTCCAATTCGTCACAAAGCAAAGAACTCGCTTCTCTACACGAGGCTTTAAACGATAGTACGCGAGTCGTTTTCTCCTGTCGTCTACTTTTCGGGGTAGGAAGTGGAATAGGAACGTTCAAATCTCTCCTCTCCCTCTCCCCCTCTTCCCCCGTATATGTTTTAGAAGAAGAGAAGAATGCGTGAAAAGAGTGAGGAGAGGAGAGAAAAAGAGGAAGGAGTCTCGTACAAATGCAAAGAGAAGAAAGAGGCGCGGAGAGGGAAAGAGAGGCAAAGGAAAGGAACGTAGTTCCTGTGTGTACCGCATGAGAGTGGAGTTTTACGCGTGTTTAATCTGGAAATGGATCGCCCGAGAATGCGCTTCTATGAGGCGAGTTGAAGAGACCTTGTGAGGGGAGAGCCAGACGGGCGAAAAAGAGAGACAGAGAAATAGAGAAGGACGAAAGAAAAAGAGACAGGTGAAATAGACTATTTCGTCGTTTCTCCTCCCTTCCTCCTCCGTTCACCTGCTTGCCCTTCTTCCCTCCGCGTTTTTCCTTCCCTTTACTCTCCAAGTTGCGCGACGCGAAACTGGCCAGCAAACTGCTAGAGAAGCCACAGAGAATTACTTCTTACGATCGAGATTCATTACGCAAATTACACATTTGTAAAGAACGATGGGAAAAGAAATGCGCAGAAAATTTAAGAATGCAAGTTGAAAGTGGAAAGAAACAAGATCTCAATTAGCGCGTAATAGTTCTCGTGTTTGATGTTGAAAAAAAAAAAAAAAAAAAAAAAGTCGCAATCAAGTACTTGGAACTTTCATCAAACTCAAATTTTTCTGAAAAGTATAATCTTGAGAAGTGTGCAATCTAGTCGGGCATATTTATGCTTTTAAAGCTGTGGATTTGTTACTTGAAGACAAAGTTTCTTTCTCTACTTGTACATGTAAGTTCTTAAAAAATTCTTATTACAATTTTTCTCTCTCTTTCTTTCGCTTTCTCTCTCTCTCTCTCTCTCTCTCTCTCTCTCTCTCTCTCTTTCTCTATTTGTATTGTGCCAAATGACCAATCTTTAACTGCTTACCGGAGGAAAGTAATGCAAGGCAATAGTGCTTGAGGAATACGTGCTTGAGCGAACATATTGTCGGCGGGTTTATACATAATTCAAGATGCGCGCAGTCAAGAATGTAGCTTCCAAAATGAGTGAGGTTTATTCCTCGTAGGATTTACCGAGTGAAGCGCAATTTTGTCAAAAGTGAATGATGAACCCTATACATCAGTGTAATACAGGCAGCTTTTGTATTCTCTCTCTTTTTTTTTTTTTTTTTTTTTTGTTTTAATCGCTCGTTATCGCGAATGAAAATTCTGCGCGTCGTTACCAGCTCAAGTTGCGTTAAGGGGATCGTCTGGAGAAACGCTTTTAGAACATCGACTTCGGCATCGAGAAACACGACACCATCTTCTCCTGGGGTTGCGGAGAATGGACCGTCATACGCATCTCGGTTTTCTCTCACGCAAGAACCGCCATTGTACTCGTCGAGATAGCCTTAAGTCTTTTTTTTTTTTTTTTTTTTTTTGTACAGTGCGCGAGAACTTCACTTTCGACCGATCAATACGCGCACTTTACTTGTCTTCGCGGTAAAGTGTCTTTGCTTTTTAATGTTAATTGTTTTTTTTTTTTTTTTTTTTTTTTTTTTTAACAAAATTCGACGATCGCGTTGATGATGACGCGCGTTCACGTTCGTTTCCGCTTGATACTCGCCGTCAAAATCATCTGTTGCCACATCGACTTTCTCAACGAGTCGCGTAAATCGCGGGCAACCGTGTTAATTTAACGGGTAAAACGCGGCCGCCCTCGAAAATAAAGCCGTAGGTCATGTCGATGTGTACGCCACGCTCAACAGACAACGGCACACCCGCACGACCGCAGAACGCTTACATACATCATTCTAATTATTTATACTTCATGCACATCGGGGCGGCGAGATACACATACCTTCGGCCTACACAACGCCGTATTTTACAGTCGTGATACGTCGCTGTTGTATGTGTGTGTGTGTGTGTGTGCGTGTGAGGCGTGCAGATTCCGTTTATGTGGTTCGCGAGCGAAGGAAATATCGCGCACACGTACGCGCATACAAACGCAGGGTCGAGCCCGTGGGCTCGAGTCATTTCATAACTCAGGATAATAATGAATTAAATAACCGTTTTTACGCAACGAGAGAATATTCGTGGAACGAAATAAACAGAGAAATTTATTTGCGCTTATCTTTGAGACAAATCGGAATTCATTACCTCGCTCTTTCTCTTATGGTGCTTGGAATTTCAGAAAAAAAAAAAAAGAAACTTATCTCTAATTTCGATAAAACGAGCGGACACTTAACTTTCGAGCTCATCAATTCCCTCAAATTCTCGTTAAAAACATTGACGATCCATCAATCTTCGCCAACGAGACAGATAACATCCGTCGAATCTTTCGGCGCGGTGCCTTAAATGCAATTTTTCTTGGTTTATTGATGTCTGTTGGCGTTGACGCTTGTAAATCATACCGAGTCATTAGAAATTGACAGATTATCAATTTTTCAACGTGTGATCAACACGAATTTACAATAATCAAAACACAATAATCACAAAAAAAAACTTAAAGAAAACAGAGAATCGCCGAACATGATATTTAAATTGTACACACATCTAGTTTTTTAATCTTGAAAAAAACGACGATGTCTATCTGTCAAAAAAGTAAATTTTGTAAAATTTCTAGTAATTTTTATCTCTCTCTCTCTCTCTCTCTCTCTCTCTCTCTCTCTCTCTCTCTCTTTCTCTACATTTTCAGAAAATCGACATTTCCAAACCATGTTTTATATACATGAAGCGTAGCGAAGGCTCTGCTTGTGTCACATACAAATTTGATAACTAGCTTCTAGTTGAACTGTGCTCAATAAACATGACACATACAGCTGTAGTATAAAATGTTTGCCAACGAAAGATATAGTGCGGCTCCCTTTTTTACATTGTTAATTTTTCTCGTTAGGCCGCAAACGTGTACGTCATGTAAATTTACAAATTTCGAGCCAGATAGACTCGAATGTAATTTGCGAGAAACTTACATGACAGAGAGATAACTCGATTAATTTTATTTGTGTAAAATTTGCGTTTTTCGTCATCAAACTTTTCGTTTTGATCCGCGAGTGATTTGTTTAATCGCGCGATTCACTTCTCACTCTCTCGTAAGCAGCAAGTGGGCGCGGAATGACTGACGGCGACAATTTATTTCGTGACAGAAAGAGGGAATCGGATAGAAAAGTTTCTGTTGATGTTTATGCGCCATTAACGAGATCGCATTTTGCCGAAGCCGGAAATCAAAGGGCGAGGCATCGACGCAGCGGTAAGGGTGGGCTTCTCGATTTTATGTTTCCGTCGGCGTGAAAAGGGAAACCTTCGAAAATCTCCCTTGATGAACGGATCCCTCTTTTCGCGAAAGGTTCCCTTGAGAACGTCAAAGACTCGGGTTATGATAAACGATCGACATACATATATATATTTAAAAAAAAAACCACCATTCTTTCATTATTATATAAACGTTATTATTATTATTATTATATATGTATTCTTATTTAAATATACGTATTATTATAATACATGAAAAAAAAATGCGGAACACATAAAAGTATATTTAATTACAAATCTTTGGTGCCGAATTCAAAAGAATTGTGCATAGTCGAATATATATAAATATATATGTATGTTATACACACATTATAAATCTCTCATCGCGACGACAGACGATAAGAATCGTTACAATAAATTACGTACGGGAGAAGGGAGAGGATGCATCTTTTATTTCTAGAAGCTCTTTTCGCAGATAGTTCAGCTCTAACATGAATTCACTATCCCACTCCTTGATTTCTGTTCGTGATATATGGGATTTTTTTTTAATCCCGTTCCTTCTCCACACAACTGTCTGATGTAGGTGCCCCAGTTTCTACTTATATTCATGCCGGCTGTACTCCCCGTATATCCGGCGAGTAAAGGGCGAGTGAGTTAAGCCGTTAGTAACAGATGCCGCAGTCTTGCTTGTATCGGTTTAATTCGTTGGCGCGATAACCAGAACTTTCCCGACGACTCGACGGGATGCGTCTTCATAAACCGCGAGCCATAAACTTTCTCCGAATTACGATTACAAAGTGACTAATTCCTTTTCCGCTCCCGTGCCTCCTAATTACGTTTGTGTTATCCGGGAAATTCCAAGTCTTCCAAATGGGAGATACGTGCGCGCGCGCGCGCGCGCAAATCAACGCTCTCGGGGTGCGAAATCTGAATAACTTAAATAAAGAGCGACTCGAAGAGGAAGACATTGACGAATAGAATTCTACTGAATGACACATATGTGATTCACACGATTACGTTGATATATTGGGAGAGAAAGAGAGAGAGAAAGATAGAGGGAGAAGAGAGAGAGTGAAGAATAGACGACATAAGGGAAGGTAAGGTAGACGGTTTGTATTTCAAATTTAAAAGCATTCGACAATGGACGCGCTTCTCGTACTGTTGACTCACTCGAGAAGAAGAAAGAGAAAGAGAGAGAGAGAAAGAGAGGACAAGAAGGAAAGAAAGTGTACGGAAGTGGAAAGAGTCGGCCGAAGAGAACGGCAACTGAAAACGAGGAAAGATAGCTCGGAGTTTTGTGAGGGACTGCAGACAATTTCCGCTGGGCTTAGTGGCTTCAGACTCTCCAAATAAATTATTCCGCGGATGAGCGACGCTGCTTATTTTTCAGCGTTTTCCAACCCACCGCTTGAAGCGCACGCAAGGCGTTTAAGAAGCATCGATCGAGAAAGAAAAGATGTAAAAAGACGGAAAAAGCGAGAGAAGAAAACAAAAGTAAAAGAAAACGAGAGAAAGAGAAAAAAACGGGAGAAAGTTTTATCATACCTTTCGGCAAGACTTATTTAGACACACAATATTGAAGACGGTATATATATATATATATTATAAAATACGATATGTATATATATATATGTAAAACTTCCGGCACGGGAGAAAGGAGAAGAATAAGCGTGCGCATATTGTTTTGCATAATAGATGTTAAACAGATTTTCATGGACGCACAGAGATGCTAAATATTCATTATTTAACTGCATTCAATAGTCCATTATACATATTTAAAATAAAAAGAGAAAGAGAGAAGGATAAAAATAAATCGATTTTATTTCACTACGCACCATTTAAATCCCAGATCTCCAGATATGGAAAAAAAAAAAAAAAAAAAAACCCAGACTGTTATTACGAATGTAATTGCGATATTATGAAAAACATCGGTAATGCGGTCTTTGTGAAAAATCTCGTTTAACCGTATTACACGCGACATTGAGGTAAGAGTTTGCGAGAATTTCAATTTGCGTAAGTATGGAAAAATTGCATTGGCAGAAAAGTATCGGAAATTCGTGTTTCAATATTATCTCGACGTATCGTTTCAGTTACTTCCCGGCCGGCGCGTTGAACGTCTCTATATGTTATGCATATTTTTTAATACGCGCGCGCAGCACCGCGAGATTTTATAATTCACCGGCAACTTTGTTAAAACACACAGCCGCTTTCTCTCTCTTTCTCTCGGTATAATATTTTCATGGAAAAATTCACGTTTTCGAAAGGATTAAGTTTTGCGTTGCCCTCGAGAATGAAAGAAGATCGAAAAATGAGGAAAAGGGACTGTGAGACTTGTCCGCCACGTATTTCTCGCGCTTATACCGTCTGTATAGCATCGCACGACGAAAACGTCTGAGAAGGTATCCAGGAATGCGGGCCATGAGTTCTAAAGAGCTTTTGCAATTTCGCGTGCACTTTCCTTTAGAAATTCTTCTCCTCTCGCGACCACTCCTTCTCTGATCCTCATCTCACCCGCATGTGTCGTCGTTTCCCGATATTATTTCGAGCTGTCTCAATTATCGCAACGCATCAACCTATCTTAAAATAATAATCGTAATCAAAGGAGCGCCTCCGCGCGGATTAATAGAGTTAGATTTTAATAAAAAGTTTTTTTTTTAAAGATTTTATAAAAAGTTTCGCGCTTCAGAGAGCGGAGTTCCGCGGCGAAATTGCGCTATTGAATCTCTGTGAAAGGACGGGGACCAACTGCAGCAAAATACCCTCCTTCCTCTCTTTTGCCTCTCCTTCTCCCTCCCCTTGTATTACGAGCGACTGCCATTATAGACGAAACACGCGCGAGTACAGCCGATTTGGCTACTTCCGCTACGGCTGTCGAGATCAAACGGGACGCAAACGAGGACGCGCACGTTCGAAACCCGCGCATTTTTTAATCAGCACTCAACCCGGCCCGATTAAGCGGAATCTGCTGGCTATTCTGATCGTCGATCAGCATTGTGCCGCGGCGCGCGGAGCTTACGCGGCACGTTGCAAAATCATTGTCCATACCAGATGGGGAGAAACGTCTGGCGTATCGGCCAGCAAAATTGCGCTCGCACGCGAGCCCCAGCTCTCTACGCTGATTTTCAATAACGTTATATAATCGGAACATATCTGATATATTTGGCTCATAAAATTCATTATTAATTTATCTATTTCATTATGTTGCGCGTAGAGCGCGGCGCATACAAAAAAAAAAAAAAACGTCTTTAATTCTCGCGCGTTAAAACAAAATTAGATCTCGGATGATAAATTTCTGTTTCATTTCGGAAAATTTTACACAAATGTGTGAATAAACAACGCGAAGGACAAATTCTCACACACATCCTCGCGACAACCACACAATCGCAGAATGTACCGCATGTTTCGCTCTCTTGTTCCACTTTATTTATATTCGCGTGTAGAGAGTGAGTTAAGAGTCTCCCCCCGTTCGTTAACGCGGCCAGGAACGAAGGCCACACTAATTAATGCGGCGAAACTTGTCAGCGAATCAAAGCAGCGGGCGCTTCCGCGCGTTTGCATTCCTTGTACGTCCTCCGTTGCTTCTCTCCGTTTTTGGAGAGAGAGAGAGAGAGAGAGAGAGAGAGAAAGGGATGTGACGAGAAAGAGAAGAGAAGAGAGAGAGAGAGAAAGAGAGAAGGAAGGGGAGAGACAAAGTGCTAGAGGGTGAGAGCGTCTCATCCCTTAAGAGGAAGGCTTAATAGGATGCGCCGGCGGTTGCCCCTATACGCGCGATATTCTCTTCCCGCTATCGGGAAGGTGTTAGCTTCCGGATCCGTGCATTCGCAATTTGCATTAGCCGGAGCGAATTACGCGAAATTTATGCGAGCCGGGGATACGGCCGGAGCTGCCCTCGCTTAAGCGTATTCGGGGCCACTTAGGCGGCCGCTCTGGCACTGAGAGTCGCTCTACTTATGGCGCCGTGGACAGCTAATGTCCGCAACTATTTCTCTTCGCTGTGCAACCCGCCTGCCGTCTTACGATATTATTCCGTGAGCATTGTCTTGCTCGCCGGGAGCGAGCAAGGAGAGCGCGTTTGCCAAACGACTTTGTCGACCCGCGATTAATCGTTCACACCGCGCGACCGCCGTTGTTGTCGTCGTCGTCGGCGGCAACGTTCCGCTCAATGTCGCCGACGATCTCGCGGGAAAAGTGCGAGAAAAAAAAATAAACATACAACGATATCCGATACGGTTTTGCAAAAAATTATTCTGAAATCAAATTAATCAAATTCACAGCACACACGTGTCTTCGAGAATTTGCGATGTAAATGTAACATTGTAAAAAAAAAAAAAAAGACGACTTTTCACATGTGACCGATATATTTCGGTCGAAATATTCCGAACAAACGATATTTAAACGTTAATCGAGCTACCGCGCGCAATTGCGAGATACAAGTGATAAATGATACGCCCAGACTGTGAACGAGGCAACGAAACAACGTTTGACGTTAAATTAATGCAGTTTCAAACGCGAATAAAATTTTGTACTCCCCGGTATCGATGACAGAGACGCGCGGCGTCCCGGACCGGAATACACCTATGAACTGCAGTCACCAATCGGTTTGATCAATCGACTCGTGGCATGCTCTTTCAATTATCTCGGGACGGCAGCGGCTCCGATCGAACGTGAAAATTAATTGTTCGCGTAACGCACACTCGAACACGATAATTTGTATCTACTTTGTTTTTCAATTATTACTTTTTTTTTCCTGGAGAGAGCAAAAAAACTGCTCTCTTCAAATTGACGATCGTGCAACGTGTACATGTGTCGAGTATAGGAATTAATACGGTGAAATGTGTGTTCGAGAGAGAGAAAATTACTCACTTTCTTGCCGTCCAATTCGTGATTGCCCTGTGCCAGCACTTTGTCTACGCTCGCAGGGTCTGCGAATGTGATGAAGCCGAAACCCCTGCAAACGAAAGAAAAAACGATCGAGCATGAGTGTGTGCGCATGTGCCATTCAAGAACATTAATAAAACCAAGCACTTGCTGATAGTATAGATATTATTTTTATTACGCAATTACATAGGGGGGGGG
This sequence comes from Pseudomyrmex gracilis, assembly GCF_002006095.1. NCBI lineage: Eukaryota > Metazoa > Arthropoda > Insecta > Hymenoptera > Formicidae > Pseudomyrmex > Pseudomyrmex gracilis. Next base: position 529,696 of record NW_018020613.1, read on the forward strand.
GGCATGCGTTGCGAGATACGCGTATAATCTTGATGCGGCGCGTGTACATCAAAGCGCGCGATCGCAAAGAAAAAACCGCGGTTGAAAGCGTGTAACATATATTTCCGTTTATTAATTCGTTCTCGTAAATCGCGTGCGGTTACAACGCCAACATTCGCCGAGAATATCATCGCATTCTGCTCTTCTTGTTAGCCTTCTTGTTAAGCAATCGGGTTAAAATTGAAGTTAGATTTGAAAAATTCATTTAAAGAATCGTTTACACGACAATTGCTCAATCGTGCCGACTCGCTATTTTGCGATTTTTAAGAGAGAGAGAGAGTCGTGGGAGTGCACACACAGCAGCTATAGCAATTATTCAAAAATCTAAGGCTAAGATTCGAAACTAACTCGGAACGCGGCGGCATCGAAATTCGACGGATTAAAGCGAAAACGAATAACGCCCGGACGCGGCTCGCCGTGTCATAAATTTCACGCGAGGGCACATCGTGTATACACACGGATATATTAAAAGACAGTTCGACGCCGTGAGCTAAGGGGATGGATGCCGAACGCGCAAGGGGGATGAGCGATACGACGATACGGGGGAATGCAACGCGCCGAGGGCCGAACGCAAAGCGGTTTGCATTTTTCATGCCGGGGCCGCCCCGGCAGTTATTGAAAATATTTACATGTTATTTATGGGGCACACATGCTTCAAGAACCAAACGCGCTACCGTGCGCCACTCCCTCTCTCGCCGTCAAACCCTGTACGCGCGTACTCCACCTCTTTTCACAAACCCCTTTTCCGCCTCTTTTCCTCCGACTGCATCCCTTTTTCTGTTTCGCCGTTCCCTGCGGAGAACGGCGTATTTTGCCGCCGACCTCTTCTCTTACCTCCTTTATCCGCTCCCGTAGGCAACCCCGCGGATCTGCCAGCAACGTCTCGAGAATTCTACAAAACGTTTCACGCCTCTCTTACTGCTTCCGCTTCCTTCCCGCCGACGAAACAACGAATACTCGTATGGATTGAATTTTTGATGGACCCGAACCCTCCGGGTCCTCGACTCCTCACACACACACATACACACACGCACGCATGCACGCACACACGCGTACATACATTTCTATATCCGCCTTTTCCCTTTTCTATCGCCCGTGCTGGGGCGCGAGTTGCACGGAAGCGTCGCGACTTTCTTCTTTCTGTATCGATTTCTTCGGGGCACGTGATATCGGCGATACGGAGTCGACAACGCAAAGGTTGCACCTTAAGAAGACGGAGGAAGAGGAAATGCATACATTGCGTGCGGCGAAATCGAAAGGTAAACCTCGACGATTGTTATTCCACGTGAGCGACGTTCAAAAAATACGGGGCGATGACGCCACGCCGTGTGTTTCCGGTGCGGCGGTGTTGGAAAAAAGCTAGTTTTATTCTTGGTTCATTTTGCAACAGCGAATTGCCGTATATTGACAGAGCGATATTCCGATAACTGCGCTGTCAACACACATGACGCGTGTGTGTGTATGCATATCGGAATGTGTACACTATTTTTCGTCTCGGCGAAACTTTTATTAAACGCCATATATTTTATATAGCTTCTTACTATTCTCAATGCTCGGTTCCACAAATATGCGCGTTTCTCCACAAGATCGCGCGCTGCACATTTGTGTAAGTCTTCCGAGATCTTGCGCGCAATTTTTTTTTTTTTTTTTTTTTCAACCAATAAATTTTCTTCGACTCACAACAACCGCAAAAAGCTATTTTAGGTATTAGTGAGTTCGCGTTTCGCTCGCGCAGCTACGAACGACGGTGGTGTACGTGCGGAATTTTGGGGAAATTTTCGCAGGACGCACGGACGAAACGACAATCGCGGCAAACGAACAGCCGCTGAATCGGCAGTCGTCCAATCAGCATTAAAACGCCAAACAACACGAGCGAGAACATCGCGGACGGCTCGCATTTACATACAGCGAAACGACGAGACCGTCCGGACGTTCTCTCTCTTCCTTTCTTTCTCTCTCTCTCTCTCTCTTTCTCTCTCTCACACACACACACACACTCTCTCTCTTTTTCTTTCTCTTTCACACTCTCTTTTACGACATCGCGTTTATGATGGTGTACGCGCAATGTACACCGAAATCACGGACGTAGAACCAGGGAGAGAAACCAGGAGCAAAATAATTCATTCTTTTTCCACGGAGCATCCTTTTATTCAAATAACCAAACTTAATTCGATATTATTCAACCACGAACGGATTTAATCTTTAATTTGCGACAATTATTCGCGCGAAGGAAAATCGCATCACGGCGAGTCGCAAATCTTACGACGGTACATCAGAAAAGTCGAGGAGCCACTCGAGAATCATTTCCAGGATAAAAGAGGGATCCATCGTGGACCCATCGCTCCATCGAGGCCCTAGTAGCGCGCCACTTGTCACCTTTCCCCCCACCCCAACTCCGACCATTGTACGTGAATAATCTATAAAAGGCTGAGTAGAAGGATGGCGGCTGACGTGTCCCTTGTCTACTTGAGCACGGTCTACTTCCACGATCTTCTACTTTTCATCCTGCTCCTCATCCTCCTCCACTCGTCGTTCTCCGCTCGCGTCTCGACCATCGCGTGTCCCTTGTTCCACCTTTGCCGACTTTAACCGCCCTTTTCGCACGCCTCACCACGCGCCGCGCGCGCCGTTTCCGGCTACGAAAGGGTGTCACGTCGGGCTGACGCGGTGCATTTGTTTGTCACGACCTCACTTGCCCTACTGTGCAAGAGAAGCAAAAGCGTACGCAAGAGAACATCTCAGACACGTGCCGCCGCGCGAGAGGAGAAAATCCCGGGTCCGAAATCAGTTTAAGATAACACAGCGCGTCGTGAACTTTCCCGCTTCGGGAGAAATTCGACGAAGTAAAAAGTTGGGCGAAAAGTCGCGAAGATATTCAAATTTACGGAGCAGATTCATCGATTATTGAAAGTTTCAGCGGGAATATTGAAAGCCCGGATATGATAAAGGAGTAACTTGAGGATAATTTCAAAGGGTAAGGAAAGAGAGAGAGAGAGAGAGAAAAAAAGAGATACGATTCTATCCTCCGTATTCACAAATAAAATACACACACACACTCCTCTTTTTTTTTCACTTTATGAAGGTAAAGTACATCTCATCGCGTAAAACTGTGCAGACTTTATATCCTACCGGAAAAATACAGTCGCGTGATGTTTTTTCACTCCTCGCTCTCACTATTTTTGATTTTGATTTTCATGCGTTATTTCTGACATCTCTCTAATGTGTATCATATGATTTGTAAGACGTATGTACTAGCTGTTATCGCGGTGACAGGTTCGCTGACACTAAACGTTAAAATAAAAACGATAATAGCGCGCGCGTCTGTGTCTCGTGCTAGTAAAATAAAAAAATAACATCGGAAGAGAAGAGGGGAACAATGAAATGCCAAGTAAATCAGTTTAACACAGCTCGCATGCTGCACCTAATCCTGGTATCGCGTCGAAAGGCCACCACTTCCAGGCTTGGAATTTACCACGAGGCGGGATAAAGGTGGAAGAGGACGTCAGTGTATTAGGTGTATTTATGTAGGCGGTCTCATTGCGCGCGAACTTACTGTAAGTACCGGCAGTTACTTAGCCCGACAGTTTCTGCTATTGCAGCCGGCAGCGATATACTCGGCTCGGGTCGGGCCGTAGCTGAAGCCAGTTACGGACCTAGTTCGGGGGATAAGGGCGAGCACATTCCACTACCATCGTCGACGTTGCTTGGGGGAAAGGGGGATGAGTCTAGAAAACGCCTCCTTTTCTTACCCTTCGTCCGTGCCCGTTCGCACCGTGTGTTTCGCCACGTCGCCACGGAAGTTTCATCCACCTTACGTTCTCTCTCTCTCTCTCTCTGTGCTTTTGTCGCTGGCGACTGTATAGTAACTGCTCTTTAACTAACCGCCTTAATCCGCTTCTCGGTCGCGCGGAGGTGAAGACAATCAGCTCCGCCGTCGCGGTAAGAAACATGCGAAACTCGCAAGCCAAGCTCGCCGATCTTCCGACTGGTCGCGTCGCTTTTCTCATTACATGTGTCTTTTTTTTTTTTTTTTTTTTACACGCGGAATACTCGTGTCGTAAGACAGCTCCCTTCTGTTTTGTGTAAAAACCGTCGCGAAGGGGATGAAGAACGAGCGCGACACTTCGTGTCGTTCATTTCCGTGTCATTTAAGTGGCGAATAAAGAAATGATTGAAGACATCTTTTTAAAAAGAGAGATTCAATTAACATCTAATTGCTTTTCTCCCGTCTTCTCCCTGCGTCATTTATCTTATCAATCAGAATAAAAAAGAAAACAAATTTAATGTAAGTAACAATGAGATGTTATTTTCTTTAAGACGTAAAAAAAAAAAAGAAAACCGCGGCGATGTTCCCCTTCAATTCTTCAGCAAGAGACAATAGCTTCTCATTTTGCGCCCGTGGAAAAGCGCGCTCTTGGGACTTTTGCCGCGACGCGGATTGAAATGTTTCCGCAAGGATCAACTTAACCCTCTCTCATATAATAATACTTTCGGGCACTATAAAGCCGCGCGTTATAAAAGCGTCTCTACATATTTATATTGTTACGACGATACATCCAATCGAATTACGAGTTTAAAGACGCGTCAAGTCTGATGAATTTTATACAAGAACATTCTCTTTCCTTTTTTTCCTCCTTCTATCTTTTCTCTCTCTCTCTCTCTCTCTCTCTCTCTCTCTCTCTCTCTCTCTCTCTCTCTTTTTCTTCTCTCTATACTTTTCCGTCCTTTCTATACTTTCTCCTTCCCTCTTTCTCTCTCTTTCTCTCTGCCTCTTCACTTCTCTCTATCCACGCCGCCTTAATGACCGGCTGAATATTTATAAAGCCGACATCGTCTAGGTGGTCGGTAGCAAGGCCGTGAAAGCCACCGCGTCCCATGGAGTCTCATTGTAATTGCCCTGTTCTTCTTGACTTTTCCTTGAAACGGGATCCCGTTGAATTGCATTATGCAAATCGCAATCTCCCTAAGTCAGCCCGCCAGGCCGCCGCGGGCTGCGACCAGAGGAGAGACGTTTAAGTCGAGCAGGAAAAACGTGAGGAAAAATCTGTTCAATAGCTCGTTCGGTGTGGTCGACGCGATAACGATATTCGCAACCGCCGCTCGTTCGACACTAATGATAAGAAAATGTTGGGTGTTTCTTCTCTTCGTGTACACGAGCGACAGAAATCGTATTGCGTTTAAAAAAATAAAGCTGAATTTTAGCGCATGATAAATTTTCACGAATATTTATTTTGTGATATTTCGAGAAATTTTCATAAACACGCAATAACTCACTTCAGGTAACGCACATATTGTAATCCATTGCAAATAAAAGAAAAAAAATTACGTTCATTCCGGGACGCAAATGAGAAAAATTCGCGACGTTCTTGCCAAATGACACGCGCGCGCGCGCGCGCGAACACACAAATTTTCTAATTTCATTGAGTTTTTAATTCGCGACAACTTTTTCTTTCCTCCATGGCGGCGCCAACGAGAAACACGAGGTACTACTACGCGGAGAAAGATATGAATATTCATCGGACATTTAGGCCGCGACGTAACTCAATTAGTGACGGAATTATTGTTCGCGCAATGGGAAGATGGGAACAAGCCAGGACGAGGAGAAATCCTGATCCGCGCTCCGTCTGATTTGTCGGCAAACTTCTTAAGTCACTTTTGCTCTCGGGTGAGATTTTTAATCTTTCGCGAGATAAAAAACTTTGCGCGGAGATTCTGCATTTTATTTACGAGAAAAGATCTCCTCGCGGAAGATTGATAAAAGAGAGAAAGTGATAATATATTTAAAAAAAAAAAAAAAAAAAAAAAAAAAAAAAAAAAAAAAAACGCACGCACATCGGAGTTGTAATGATAATTTTGAAAATACAGTAAACATACACACACAAGTTGCTCAGTTCTTTGTGTTAACAAAGGAATGCTTGAGAGACATATACCTATTGCCTTTTGCTCTCGCTTCTCGATGGATAATTTATGTTGGATGAGGCATCATAGTGGCTCGACGTGAAGCTGGAAAATTAATTTCATTCCCGGATTGTCACGCACACACCGCGGTCCAGTCCGTCCCTTTCAAGTCTTGTCCATCCTACCGCCGGAATTCGTTAATATTCATGACCGTGGGGGATAACGCTTATCTCGCAACGCTGAAATAACTCGATAGCGAGCGCACGTTCCCGACTTGCCGTTTTCTAGCGTCGGCTTTTTCGGTTCTTCCTCTCCCCTAAAAGCCCTCAACTTTAGTTTGCTCTCGGTTAATGTGAAGTATTATAAATGTTCGCGGTTCTCTCTCCGCCACACGAGGCAGGTAACAGGGTTCGCCAATATTGTTGTACTTTTGGTAAAAGAGATTAAATGTAAATTTCGAATATTGTGCAAATAACAATTTTGAAACGATAAAATTCTTCATTTTACAAAATAACTATAGAAAAGAAACTTTTACTAAAAACTGCAAATATTTTGACGATACGTGCGATTGTTGTTGTTGTTTGTTTCTTTTTTTTCCATCCAAGCGCGTTTGAAAATCAATGTCTAATCCGTTCGGCGTTGAGAGTTATTTACAAATTAAACGACTCACACGCGCGTTCAAACCGAACACCGAATGCATCAAGACCGAGAAAGAAGCGGAGAGAGAAAAAAAAAAAAGTAGCGGATGGCCACCTGTTGATACCATCCTAAATATTCGTCGCGCGTCTTGCTGATTGATTATTACAAATAATTGATTACACCTCGTCAAAAATTCTAAACAATTGAAATTTTCTTCCAAAAGATTTCGGAACTACTACGGAGCGCGCGTAATCTTGTGATATGTGTGTTATAAAAAAGATTTTTTAAATATACAATTTGCTTCACGTGTATTGTTTAAAGTGGAGACAATCAATATTAAAGTAAATTAGAAGTTATTAAAAGTATTAATCGCCAACCTGTGAGTACATGTAAAATATGTATTTATTTAACTAACAAATTGTGCGCGCGCAATTAATATTCCCTAATGATGTAACATTTGTTTTATTGAATAATTTGTGTCGGACAATAAATTTGCAGTTGCTTCGTTGCAGCGAAAAATCATTGCTCATTGAGTTCCAATTAATCTCGCAAATATATTCGAGAATTAATATATATCTCGCGTTCTTGTTTAACTTTTGCTATTACTCTCGTTTATCCGCGCGAATACAGAAAGTCAGATCAATATATTTGTCTTAAACAAACACACACACAAATACGCAAGCAAAAATCGCGTTTTCCTTTCTAACGTTGGATAGTGCTTTTCGTATTTTTATATTTACACCTATATGTGCGTGTGTGTGTGTGCGTGTGTGTGTGTGTGTGTGTTCCGCAATGTCTCGAAAGCCGACGCGATAGGTCGATAACGATATCGTACGAGAGTGTCGTTTGTTCTTTTGTTCCTCGGGAAATTCCGTTGTCGGCAGAAAGACCGCAACAGACGAGATCACCGAGCGCAGCGGCTCGCGACGACGTTTGAGAATCTGAAGAGTGGACGAGTAGGCGACGCGCAACCGACGACGACGACGACGACGACGACGACGACGGGCGAAGAAACACAGAGAAAAGATATAGGGAGAAAAAAGAAGGAGAGTAGCGCGGCGTGCGGAGGCTGCAGAACGGTGCAACAGAATCACTTGACGCAAAGAGAGTGAGAGACGGCGGAGCCGACGGCTTGTATCCGGGGAAATAGAAGGGTAGGTGCTGGCTTCCGCCTGTCTGTTGCCATAGCGACCTCGGCCGCCCTTTGGCTCGACGAAAGGGCCACGGACGGTAAATCTCTTGTACGTACAATAATCCCGCGGGTTGCCATTTTGCAAACCGGTCCCGTCGAGAAGCGACGCGTCTTGCATCATTCCCGTTGCACACGCATCAAGACGTCGCAACACGTCACGATGTTTTCGTTTGTCCCTGCCTTACGCCATCGTCGTCGTCGTCGTCGTCGTCGTCGTCGTCGTCGTCGTCGTCGTCGTTCGTATCGTCAAGCCACGTGACGTCTCTTCGCACGCACCGAACAATTTTTCTTGTTATATTCCTTTTTATTCGTCGTATTCAATTTCTCCTCTAAACCTGGGTAAAAATGTGCACGGAAATAAATATCCTTCCGGTATAGGTTCTTTCGCGTCGGAAGCTTATTTATTTACGTATTTTCTTGCGCTCTCTCAATCGCGCGATACGAGAAATCAGGGGGATTTTCACAAGCGGCGGCGGCGGCGGCGGCGGCGGCGCAGCGCGGCGGCGACTCCTCGTCGTTCGTCTTTGTAATCCGCTTTCCGGCAATCGTGACGTTTCCGACGAAAAATTTTCACTCGTTCGTTTTTCACCCCTTTTGCATTATTATCCATCCGTTCATGTTGCCGCCTGGCAATTCGAGATGCCAGTTCGCGACAGTTTCTTTAGTCTTCAAGAGACACGCGCGCGTAATGCCTCGACCAAATTGGAACAATAAGAATCTGTTCGTCTCTCTCGCGTACATATAATCACACGTCGCAAAGATAATACCAACGCGCGTTGGGATAAGGAGAGAAAGAGAATGTACACAACAGAGAAAATGAGAACGAGAGGATGAGGGAGGCAGGGAAAGGAAAGCTACTCGGCTGTAGAGCTTCGCTTCATTCCGCAGCCTAAATTCGTTTCACGGATGGGTTAAATTTCTAAGCCGCAGCAGGGATTCGAAAACGAAGTACCGGTGCGGGCTGAGCTTCGACGATGCAACCTAATTCCGAAAGTTGGTCTCGCCGCGCGTATCCCCCGTTGCGCCACTCATGTGTGGAGAACGGGAGAGAAAAGTGGTACAGATATATATGTATGTATTTCGGAAGAGGGTACGTATATATATGTATGTATATATACGTATATTGCAAGAGAAGAAATCGTGTGTGTGTGTGTGTGCAGGAGAAAGCACGCGGCGCTATTTGTGCGCGCATGAATATTCTCCACTTTTCTTTTTTTCTTTCAAGCAAAAAGATTGTTATTATGCTCGAAGAGAATAGCTATTTTTCTCTTCAATGTGAGAAACGCGCGCGCGCGCGCACGCGCGCACGTAACGACACGCGGATTCTTCGCAGACTGCGTTATATACATTAGCAATATGCAGATATTGGTTGTGATGAAAAGGAGCGGCGGATGAAAGGGAGAGATGCGCGAGAGACGCGCAAGGGTGCGAGGAAATGGAAAGGAGCGACCGTTTACCAAGCGAGTGCCAGGAATGCAATTTTCGGATTCTCGAATGCGCGCGCGACGAGTCGCCCGCTGCTGCATAAGCGCTCGCATAGATTCGGATAAGGACCGCGCATTCTGAGTGTCACCGGGGGCCATAGCAAACTCCCCTATCCCGCAAGAGCTACGAGCTACATTAGCGAATACTTGCGACGTTCCCGCGCGTCCTTTCCGCCCGCCCCCCTCCCCCTTCCTGTCAACATATTCTGTGAGAAGCCATCCGCGTCTCAGATGGTCACAGAAATTTCTCGACCGTATTATATACTGACCTTCATATCGCATCTCCTTCTCTCCGCGGAGAAAATGCACAAACAAGGACGGAGGCAAATATTTAAAAAATGTAAAAAAAAAACTTTTCATTTTTCTGAATATACAAAATTTTCGCAAAACTATGTCAAATTTCCACCGAGCACGAGACGCAGAAACGAATTCCAGCGAATTTTCTGTGTCGGCGTAACAAGGTACAAAGTGCGCGGTCTAAAACGATAAATATAAAGCCAGACCTCCGTTCCGCGTCCCGCTCAGCGTTTGACTTCATATTCCGCGGATATCCTCGGAAATATGGATCGCATAAAGGATCGGACGGGCCTCGCGCGTATCCAGACGCGAGGTTTCCTCGTTCCACGTACATCCGCGGTACAAAACGGAGACGAAGGCGGCGCCTTTCTAGGAGGAAAACATTCGATTCATGCGACACGTGACGATAACGTGACAGGACTGTCGGCGACACGTGCCCGTTTCCGTTACCTACCGCGGCTCCTTCCTGCCTCTCGCGTGGAAACATTATTCGATGGATCTTATTTCTTACAGGAAGCGAATGTGTACATAGACGCGCGCGCGCGCGCGCACACACACACAGTAACGCAAACTGAAGTAAATGAATTCGTCTCGCGTAGTATCTATGTTGTAACGTCTGTCTGTAACCGCGCCGAAATCTTTCTCCCATCCCACGCTGTCTCGATCGTCCTTCCTTCCGCGCTACCGGAATTTTTATTCGCCGCTGAAATCATTTACATTTTATTTATCGTCCAGAAAAACGCTCGCGTTGTCAGCGGGAACTTCCGAGATAATTGCGCGGTACCCAAACGTTTTTAACATCGGAAGAAGGGAGGATGAGAGCGACGTTCCAGATGGCGGAAGCGTAAAAAGACGCGCTCTAAAATACCGCTGACTAGCCACGCAGAAGAAGAAGCAGCGCAGGATAGTAAATATAAAACAGGCCGAACGCGCGCGTCTGCGAGGCGAGTTACGGAAGCACATTTTACTCGAAAAATAAGTTTGAGGTTCATAGCACTTGTTTTTAATTTCATTTGCTCCCTTTTGCATTCGGTGTTATTAGCATTTCCTTGCGCCGCAAGGAAAGTGCAAAACTTGCTCGCAATTTCCCAACTACAACGTGATACTTATGTAATATCAGAATGTTGCAAAAGTAATGCAATATTACAGCACGCTCCGTTCAAAAAAGAAATTAAAAAAAATAAAATAAAATAAAATAAAATAAGAGAGCTAATAAAAAACAGACAACGGAGAACAATGACAATCTATAGAACGGCGGATTTCCTTGAACGGGCCGCGATCGAGGATTTGTGCCATGTGAAGGAGAGATAAGCCTGGCCGCCCGGTCGCCACCTTTTATTGGTCACTTCGAGTGATTTTTTAATTACGTTCTCTCGGGCTCGGCTCTCGAACCTTGTTGTTCTCTAACCAACCGCGTTTCCACGGCAAACTCAATTGTACCGACGGTTCTCCGTATACGCCGTTACATATACAGTGACCCGGAATTATAGTCGCTTTTTTCTCGTGAAGTTTCGTGAATTCGGTGTAAAAAAAAAAAAAAAAAA
>NW_018020613.1:540830-643069 GCF_002006095.1 Pseudomyrmex gracilis
CTCTCTCTCTCTCTCTCTCTCTCTCTCTCTCTCTCTCTCTCTCTCTCTCTCTCTTTCTCTCTCGTATAATTTCTATACAAATATTTTTTGTGACCAAGTCCGGTACACGCGCGAAATCGCGATAAAAAAAATTAAGAGAAAATTGCAGCGACACATGTTCTCAAAAAGTCTTCCCGCAAACATTTTTAACAGAAAAAAGTCGCTTCTACGCTCGCAGAATTTGTGTGACTCGCTCTCTTTCTCTCTTTCTCTCTCTCTCTCTCTCTCTGCTATTTTTCGAAACAAATTCGCGAACACCGTGTATATGCGGCTAGAGAAATGCAGCGAGTGTCGGGCCGCATGCAGTCTGGGTGGTTGCAGAGAAGCCATCTCGCGGTATAAAGCATTCTATTTGCATTTTATTGTTTAATATAAGTTTATGCTACCCTCAGCCGTGAGCACGGACGTCACGTTACACATCGCCGCCACGGGAGGAACGTGCGCGCGACAGAAGCGGCGGCAATGCGTCTCTTATCTAACGCGGTCGGCCGCGTCGCGTCGCGTCGAGTCGCCGCGGTCTTTTCTCTCGTAAATGCAACGAAATGCGGAATTATTATATAATTTCGACAAATAAAGAACGAATTGACGGCGCGCGCTCAGTTGAAGAAGCGACGAATAACGAAACAAGTCGCGCGCAAAACCCGAGAAAACGGGATTTCACGGGTAAATCCCGTGTGATCAAGCAAACTACGCTGTTAAATTATTTCGTGTCCGAGAGACAACGTTTGCACGTGAAGTTACACAACTCTCGCTGAGAAAACGTCAAGCTGAGAAAAATCCCCGCCGTATCCCTCGGTTTATCTTCGTTCGTCGCGAAAAAAAAACACTCCTACTTACGCATTGTGCGTACACACACACACACACACACACATGCGCGCGAAGGAAGGGATCTTTTTCGCGGATGATCCGTGCCGCATGCAAATAATGTGGCCTAGATTATTCCCGTGACTAAAGATTGGTGTGGATTTAGCTCGCTCTCTTGCGCAATCTAAATCTGCCAATTTCCGATGGATGCGGCCACGTCATTGGTAGCTTCGGATGTTTACCCGGCGCTACCGAGCGAAGGAGAACGAAGCCTCGAAGGTGCTCGGCGAGCGCGTGGTAAACGCGCGGAGAGTGAGTGAGTGAGTGAGAAAGAGAGAAAGAGAGAAAGAAAGAGAGAGAGAGAGAGAAGAAAGGAGGAGAAAGCGGATTCGAATCTTTACCAACCACTCGTCGAGACACCTGCGGGAGGGAAAAATCTCCTCCGTCTTTGAAAAGCGAGGAAGTGGAGAGGTTTATTGAGTCCTGGGACACGTACTCTCTTGAGGACATGACGGAAAGTGCGAGCGAAACCTCTTCTCGCGTCTCTCCTACCTACCCCTTCCCGCCCCTTCGGTTCCCTTCGTGAACCGCTACGCATCCCCTTCTCTTTGTGGGTGGGGGATGATGGGGTAGAGTGTATTTACTGCTCGTTGCCGAGACAGGGTGACGTGAGGAGAAAATACGCTTTTCGCGAGAGCGCGATTTAAAATGTAACGAGCGTATATATATGCGATCGAACGTCGAAATTGTATAAAATGCTTGGAAATTTTTTGAAAACATAATTTCGCGGCTTATTTCGCGCTATTCTTGCGATATTGTATACGATATTGTATACGATATTCTTTTTTTTTTCTGCCAATGTAAAAATAACAAAATCTCTCTCGGACGCGCAACGCGTCTCTCCTCATTGAGAAAGATTCCAACGGGAATGTTCGAACGATGAGAATCATCGATTAACCGAACCTCGTTACACAAAATGCGAACAGTTTGCGGCAGTTAGTCCCTTTGGCTCTCTCCATAGACCGCTTGTTACTGCAAACGAGAATCGTCCTTACTAAGAATGCAAATGCGCGTCTTATCGCGTTTCAGCCCCATTTCTGGTCCTTACGCCAGAACCGTTTCGCAACCTCCCCCCCTTCCCTCATCCCAGAGACGCCAGAGACGACCATCGTCGGCGTTTGCCGAAACGGAAGTACCGCAAGGACCAACGACGTGGAAGACAATGACCGGTCATCCATGCTAACGCTATAACAGAAATAAAAAGACCAAAGATTTCCCGGTAGTCGTCCGAACGATCAAACGCAGACTTTCTGTAATTTTCTCACGTTTTCTTGCAGCTCCTTGGTTTTTCTTTTTCTCGTGTTTTCGCACGTAGAGAGATCTTGAGAGGGATTTATTATCTTAGCACTTGCTCTTTCTCTCTTTTTCTCTTTGAAATACTTAATACTTTGCGGATATCTAATTATTACTTCTGCATAATTTCATATCGTTTTAACAAATTTTATATCCTTCTCCCATACTGTGAGGCAATGTGGCAAAAGGAATTTTCAAAATTTATTATTTCCGACACCATCGCACATTTTCGAATATCGAGATCGCGCTATTAGTGATCGAGAGATAAAGAGAGAGAGAGAGAGAGAAAAGAGAGCGAGAGAGAGTCGTAGACGAGAATGAAAAGCTCCGCGAGACGAAAGGTAAAAAGTCCCGTGGAGACAGCGGCGGTAAACACGACAGTCGAGGGATGGAAGTTGCACCAGTTGTCTGGTAGGGCCACGGGAGCGTAATTGGATATAATTTTTGCGGGCCGGCTAACCGAATTAGACGGCGGTGTGTTTGCGTTACTAGTGGTACGCGCGGGTGGCGCGAGAACGGAAAGGCGCGGCAAGGGGAATGGAAAGCCCGCAGGGTAACAACCGCTGCGAATTATTAACAGGCGCCGCTGTACGCGCCCTACGAGTCACGCCGACTCGGTGAAATAAATCGTCCCGCGGCGATTGCCGGTGAAAAAGGACAGATAAATATGCCGCGAATCTATATTGAAATTATCGAAGCTGGATATATATATATGTATACGTATGTAACGGAAATAATCATGAATTCTTAAATAGCGCAGAGAGATAACAGATATAGTTAAATATAGTTACGCGGCAAATGTTGTTTTGTTGACTGTCGTCCGCGCCACGGACGACGCGTAAACACCGGTTTATATCTTCGTTATTCGATCGAGTAAAAAAAAAAATCGACTGTTTACGAGAGACGCGAACATTCCCATGGTAATCATTGCGCAGATTTTTTTTATTTGTGGTGAAAAATTCCAAAAAGCTTTTGCGCTAATCAAATATCGCGTGTATACGATATACACGCGTGTATTTCAGGTATTGCGCCCCCGTTCGGATCTTTCGATTTCACAAAATTGGCAGCTACTCCCGCGGGAATAAATTTATCGACCAACGTGTGATGTTCGGATTATTCTCGACGCGCGCGCGCGTGCCGTCGCCATATATCAGTTGAAAATTTATACCAGCAAACCCGAATGCAATTTTTAAGTTGCTTTATTTTGCCGAGGTGTGGCTTTTACAGTTCCTGGGGGAAAGTTCTTCGTGTCGTTAATTCCTACCGGCGTTAAATTGCAACCGCGACCGGAATAATATACGAACGACCGCGTTGCGCGCGTGTCCGTGCGCGCGTAAAAGAGCGCGCAGGTGGAGAAATGAATAGAAAAAGGGATACACCACGCTCACACGTGAGAGACTGAGTGAGTGAGTGAGTGGGACCGAGCGCGGTTAACGGGCCGAGATGTCTCCAATTGGGTGAAAAAAATTGCGCGTGTGTCCGCGCGACGGTATGAAATCAAGAGAGAATTTACGAGCGGGATAAAAAGTAATAACTCCGCGTGACTTCTCGAGGACTTTGTTATTGTTGTGTGCGCGCGCGCGCGAAACTCGATACTACGTAAACGCGACATAAACGGCGAATGGAATTTTTACGCAAGCATTTTTACAAGGAAGCAACGCGCCATGAAGAGAGAGACAGAGAGAGAGAGAGAGAGAGAGAGAGAGACGCAAGAACATTGCCGAGACTGACTACGTAACGCGAGTGCACATCCTCCATAATCTAAGCACATCGTAGCCCGGCAGTTACGACCTCGGTAGTGTAGAATTATACAAAGGAGCGGTGTTACGTTACCTCCGGCTCGCGCGATCCTCGTAACTTTAGGACATTTCGTTTGTTATGTACGTCCCTACGCTACTTAATATAATGGGCTCCTCGCGAAACATAATACGCGCGAGGGGTGGTCAATTCCGAGGACAGAAGGAGTCAATATCGTCAGCTATGCGGTCGTCGTCGTCGTCGTCGTCGTCGTCGTCGTTGTCGTCGTCTACTAACCGTCTCGACTGTGCTAAGCGCGTATGCGAAGTTTCACACGCACGTGAAGCTTCCTCGTTTGAAGAACAAAACCAAAATGGTCTTGCGAATGGAAAATGAATTTTGCGCAACGTTGAAAAGGAAAACGTCTTAAAATGTGGTTGTAAAATTACATCAGAACACTTACGTGAACGCGATAAAAAGCAAATTGTTTTAATCAAATTACATGGCGAGTATGTGTCTATGTGTGCGTGTGTGTGTGTGTCGCATGTAAATGGATGAAAGAAGTGACTCTAAAATACCGTCCCGACCCGGCACTTTCCTATCTCTTCTTTTGAAAAGGACACTCTCGGTCAGCAGAAATTTAATTAAGAAGCACGCACGTGGGTCCACCACCTCTCCTCGTCCTCTTCCCCCTTCCTCTTTTCATTCTCTTTTCATTTGTCAGAACTCCGGCTCCTAGGGGTGCGATCCGTTGATTAGGAACGCGCTACCACCATCAACAGTGTCACCGCCGACCCGGGATCGTCCCAAAGGTTGCTGCTGCACGGCAAACGACGAATGTATCAGCCGCAGTATACTGCGGCTCAGCAACGTCCCCGGGTTTGCGGAGAACGTCGTGGGGCATCCGTCACCATTAATCATGCAAGAATAATTAACAGAGGACAAGCCTCTAATTAGAGAGTTATCGTTGCCGATGCACGAGATCGTTTAGAACCGTGCGCTACGCGCTCTGTCCTCTCTCGTGGGACAGCGTTGCCGTCATATTATCGGGGTCGGGTGGATTTTGCGCGCGAGCTGAAATTTCGATCGCTTTCTCGTAGGGAAAAAAAAAAACCGAACTCGTCGGTTCCTTTGAGTCAATTTTCTGTCTGCGAGTAATCAATTTGTTTAAATTTACGTTAACTTTTTTTTCCAAACAAACAAGCAAACGCGAGACTCGAATAAACAATTAATTAATTGGAAAAAGAGGAACGGGGGAGCGCGATAAGCTTGATGATCGATAAACCGCCATTTCTGCTTCTATCGATCGTGTGACGCGATAGGAACAGAAATACCCAAGATCCCTACCTAAGTGAATCCGGGACGGTCTTTCGGGGTAATTAGCGAGGCGCCTAAATCACCGGAGTAGCATCAGTGGCTGGCAGATAGGCTACGATGCCTGAGGGCATCATGATGCTGCTGGTGTACCAGTGAGAGGAGACACGGATGTCGGAGACGAAGAACGAAGATACGGAACAGAACTAGTAGGAAGAGGATCGCGTGGAAATTCAATTCCTCTTTTGCTCTCCTACCTTCGTTCTCAATGTACATTGATTGGACAATACTCCGTGCCGTGCGCGAGACGTTTGTAAAAGAGAATATATGTGTGTGTGTCTGTGTGTGTAAAAATATATGAACGTTAAAATTCAGAATAGATTAGAGAAAAGTAGCCGCTGTTGTAAATCGATTGCAAGACCGTCTATTCGAAACCGCACCGTCTGAAGTGAGTTCGCAATGAAACAGCCCTTAATAGGATGCACGCGAGAGAGGCATCGGTCTCTGTACACACTTTGCCTCGCACGAGTCGAAACACTCTATAAATCCGCGAAGTGCCGGGGGGCACCGATCGAGAGGGTGTGCGCATCTATCGGGCGCGCGAGCGCGCGTGAGCAACAATATATACATATAGATTCGCATCGGCGGGCGGTATATCAGGTTTTATGGGCGCGGTAGTTATTTACGCGATGGCTAAAAATGCGCGCGGAAACGGCGGTAAACGCGCGTCGAAGACAAAGAGTTGGGTTGGAAAACGCGTGGGAAGTTTTTCTCTTCCTCCGCGGCGAGAGGGGATGGAGGGAAGAAGACGTGCCGGTGTATCCGTGAGATTTCGCGAGTAACAAATTTATACGGGATCGTCTGATTTATCGACCGCAAGTTTAACAACGGCCGGCCGAACAGCCCCCGGGAAAAAGGGGGCGAGGCGCTGTTGCTTGAGAAAGAGAGAGGGAGGAATAGGGCGAGAGAGGAACTGCCTGCCGATGGCGAAATTTATGACGCGGGTTTCCACATCTCGAAGTCACTCTCTCGACGATCTTCCGGCGAAAATATTTGATACAGCCGCCCGATCGTCGATTCATGACGCGCGTACAGCGACGCACTCGAAATTCTCGAGTCGAACGGCGAAAAAAAAAAAAAGAAACAAAATAAAATACGCGACGCGCGAGAAATGTAACATTTTTCCGTAAGTTATCGCAAATAGGGCGAAAAATCATCGCGCGATACCGTCGGTATTTCTTTCTATAACGAAAAATAATTGAACTCCGTTTGTCTTTTTTCATTAGTCTGACAGCGAGTAATAATAATTAACACGATGAAAACGCGGGAAAGCTTCAATTTAGTTTGTGTCTGTATCGTCGCTAAATTAACGTTAATGCGACGATAATGGTATTCAGTTTAGAAATGGGGTAGCACGTAGCGAAATCGATCCGCTGTCAGATTATGCTCACGGCGACAGTGATCGATAACTGTATAATTTCAATGAGCCCAATATCAGCCGGCGCAAATACCGTCGAATCAAACCTTCAGCGCATCAGAGATCCGCAACTTCTTCATGCTTCATTTAGCGTCATAAATCTCGCCGATCCGCACTTCTCTTCCACCGGCGTAATTTATATCGGCTATAAAGACGACATAATCAAAAAGTGGTGATGCGCGCTCTCAAAATTATTCTTGTACAATGTGATTTTACAACATTTTTTTGCAACAATTAAATTTATCTTTCCAGTCTGTGAGTTACTGACGCTTTTTTCAGTTTTTTTTTGTTGTGTACACAAACAAAATGTTATTTTCCTAAAAAATAATACATACTAACGAATACATCAAAAGAATTTTAACCTTTACGCGTTATACCTCCGTTCTTTTACAAACAACTAATTGTACATATTATATTTTGTAGACTTTATGTCACAAATACAAATGCTCTGTCTCCTTCTCTCTTTCTGCTGAAGTCAGAAAGAAAGAAATTGATTCCTGGTTAAGTTCAATACTTAGTTCAATGGCTGAATGAACGAAATGAAGGGGAACAAGACTGATAAAAAAAAAAAAAAAAAAGGATCGCTGTGCGATTTAGAGGTTCGAGAGGGGAAGCGCGGGGAGCGCGCAAAGCGAGTCCCGGGGATCGGGGATGAGAGTTGTTATTTCAGACTTCGAGACGACGCGCCGAGGTTTCCAGTTAAGAATTAGCAAAGTAATTAAGAGTCTGGAAATGGAGCAAAATAAGAGCGGGGGAGCTTATATCCAGAAACTTATATCGAACTCGCGCTGGGAAAATAGTCTAATTTGCCGCGAACGGAGAAATGCAGGCTCTTTTCCTTTCGTTTGGAGAATGCGATGATATTCTCTTCTTTTTCTCCCCCTCCCCCTTTCTCTCTCTCTCTCTTCCCGTCTTCGTATCCTACCGATATGCAACCGACGAGAAAACGGTCGTCACTTTCTCTTGCGTTTATTTTTCACTCGCTCCGATTTGCAAAATCTGCGCGACGCATTTGACAGAAAACTTCATATCTTCTATCACGTTATTGCAACGGTGCAGCTTACATATGACGTCATATAACACCGCCACTCGAGGCGAACGGAGTCGAGACCAGGATTCACAAGGCTTTTCAAATCGACGACGGAAAAAGTCTTGTGAAATCTTAACGATCGGAACACGTTTTTGAGAGCAGGGACGAGGCGCCCGGATAAAAAGCAAAAAGAGAAGCATATAAGCGACAGGCGTGAGGCGAGGGTAAAGGATAATCGGAAAGATGCGATGGCAGGACTGTCAGGGACATCTGGCTGCTTTGTCTCCGGGCCAGGACACGCCTACTCTACGAGTCAGCTTAGTCCCATAAACGCTCTTCTTAGGGGGCAATCGAGTCCCTTCTGCGATTTACCGGCCATCGAGAGCGATCTTTGCGCCAGACAACTACTACGTGGCACCACCCACTCTCGGACCCAGGACCGTCCACATATCTTGGCGACTAACTTGGCGAAAACCTCCGGGAACTTTGCGGTTTTCAAAAAAAAAAAAGAAAAGAAAAAAAAGAGGATCGTGCGATATTTGATTGACTTCGGAAATTCCAGCCGCGATCGTCCGTGTGGTATACAATCTTGTAAATAATTTTCAATACTTACGTACTTGACGATCATAATATCGTTGTGAAGAATGAGTCATGGACCCGTTTTTCCCGAACGTCGGAGAGAAACGATAACTCGCGAGAAAAAGAGGAAACGAATAAACGGTAGGTAGGAGAAGAAAAAAGTAACGTCGGGGTGCGCGGAGTAAAATCTGATTTTGTTACGACTGTTACGGCCGTTACGAGGTGTTTGCTCGTCGCTGCGACGCTAGGCAGACGGAGGGGAGGGTGTATACTTTGAGCAGCAACGGGCAAACTCGCTGACGAGATGTACGCAAACGACAAAACTCGACGATGAGGCTGGCAAATTCACGAGGCGCGTAGCAAAAGCGTACGCTTTCTTTTTTTTCTTCTTTTTTTGTTTTTAGAACGTAATTGTATCAAAATGTGTAGCGCAATAACAATGTGAAAATGCACTGAATTTTCCTTGAAGAGAGAGAGAAAAAAACTTGTAAAAAAATCATGTTTAAAACTTGAATTCCCTACTTGCAATTCAAAATACACACGTGTGTGTATTATTCCGATTGTAAATCGCGCAAGTGGCGTATCTCGAGACAAGCAGGAAAAAAAAACTAATTACAATCAGCCGCGTGTTTAATTTGTGAGCTGGAATACAGCGAAGTATGAACAGAAATCGCTCGCAACCAGCCAGGAACGTCAGAGAAAAAATTAGAAAGAACAGAGAAATAGAGAAATCTCTCTCTCGTAACTAACCACAAAATGCTCATGTGGAAATAAATCGCGCGAAAACGGCCGCGCGATATCGAAGGGAGAGAATGGGAGGCAAAAGATCCGAGACCCAACGAGATGATGTGTCGTATTGTCGCTTGTATCGGAAGTCCTGAAATTCGGCCAAGTTTGATTGAAATTTGGCACTAGCAGCCACTCGCGCGGTCTGGGAATGCGGGACTGGCGAGAGAAAGAGAGAGAGAATAAGGGAGAGAGTAGGGTTGGGAAAGAGTGAAAAATTGTTGTCGTAAAAAAGATCGTTATTACGAGCGAACGCGAGAAAGGAACGCCCGGCGAAGATTCCCCGATGTCGTTACGGCTCAACGCACCAGGTAGTCGTTCCGCGCAATAAGGGGACGTGGGACGCCACAAACGAAACGCGGGGGAAGGGGATGTTCTCGGATGCAACCGGAAGGGGGTGAAAGTAAACTTACGAGTGTCGCACAAAGAGACGACAGCGGAAATGCAGCGGCGACGACGACGACGACGACGGCGACGACGACGACGACGACGACGACGACGGCGCGGCGAATGGCCCTCGGGATTTGAAAACGAGCTGCTCAAAAATTCGATTACCGTCACGGGGAGAAGGGGGAGGATCGGGGGTCGACGAAGGCGGAGGGAAGGAGTGGGATGGTCCCAGCTCCGGAAATGGGGGCGCGTCTTCTGATTGGTCGGGTCGGGAGGAAATCGCCTCGAGATTGGTTATTATTACCCCGTTAACGCAGTTACCGTCGCCACCAATCGCGCTCCCAATCATCTTCGTTATCGAACCCTTCGGTGCTCACGCGAAATCGCCTTCCTCGATGTCTGCTTGAGCTCCTTTGACCCCTCATAACATACAGAGCCCTCTGTCCCCGCACGGTCGTACGGGAGTGCTTTTGCACGTGTAACTCTAGTCGTCAAGTTGATTATCTTCAAGTTTGTTTTTTTTCAATTACACAGGCAATAAGATTTCACAAGTGTTCCTGTTATTAAATATTCTTTTTCTTTTTTTTAAAATATAAAGCACACAATCAAAATCTGTATAAATCTCTGAAAATATATGATCCCCGTTGTCGTGGCGTGCTACCACACAGCTGGAGAATGCAGATAAGCAAGGATCCTACACGGTAAATCCTGGAGTACAAGTTAGAACATAGGTAAAGAGGGACATGTCATATTTGTATATTTGCATTACCCCATGCAACTATTTATTAACTTTAGTTAGCTAGTAGAATAAATAGATTAAATAAAGATTGAATATTTTTCGCGCGACCGCCAGCTGCGGACCGGTGATAATACATTTAATATATTCGCAAAAATACATAATTAACGTATCTCCTCATATTCCGAGAAACTGAAAAAAAAAAAAAAAAAANAAAAAAAAACTTTCTTAACTTCGTCGCGAACAAATTTCGAAACTAAACGTTCGTTTGCGTTACGCGCTGTTATTAACGCTGCATTTTGGCATCACGATCGAATACCGGCGAGAATTTCATAATACATCCGAGTTTTTTTTTTCCTTTTTTTTTTTTAAAGAAAAAAAAATTTCCGCGAGGAGAAAGGAATTTTTCAGCGCGCCCCGCTTTTCCACGCGCGCGTTTCGTGTGGTACGCACAATGTCTATTATATCCAGCAGAAAATGTCGATACTAATAATATCCGGCAGAAATTGGATATGCCGCTGCGGAAAAAGGAAAATAAGAGGAAGGATACTCGTTATAACGAAACAAAACGCCACCACGATTGGAAGAGCGTGGCGAGTGAAGGACCACCGTGACTGATGGTAACGAAATCCGTACGAGCAAATTGAATTATAATTAGCACACTCGTGCACGGTGGCTGGAGAACGGACGGAGAAGGGTCGGGGATGCCTTTTGTCTCCGGTAACGAACCAACTGTCTCGGTTCACAGATGAAGCAAGATTTTAATGCTAATATTAACGCCC
This sequence comes from Pseudomyrmex gracilis, assembly GCF_002006095.1. Taxonomy (NCBI): domain Eukaryota; kingdom Metazoa; phylum Arthropoda; class Insecta; order Hymenoptera; family Formicidae; genus Pseudomyrmex; species Pseudomyrmex gracilis. The sequence continues at coordinate 551,858 of NW_018020613.1, forward strand.
GCGTAACTATAACTGAAATTTTATTACTCTGTAGTAAATGGGAGAAATTAAATGTAGGCCGCTTATACAATGAAGTTGATTGTTTTCGCCGGGTTGTTTTCCCGAACCGAATGGAAAGAAGCGCGACGAGATATAGTTTTCTTTTTTAAAGATAATAAATATTCGAAACTTTTCTCTCGCGCGACGAACGAGAAAGAAAATTGGAACAAGCAAAAGTTGCTACCTGACATCATGTGTCTAGTCTCCTTTCTCTCTCTCTCTCTCTCTCTTTCTCTCTCTCTCTTCGTTCCCACACCCTCATCACACTTTCCTCCGCACATAAACGAACGATCAATTATGATGGCGAGAGATAGCCACGCGTTACGATCACAGATAAGGAAAATTACACTTTGTACTTACCAAATGCCACGATGATTTACGACACACATGCGTAGTGGGGATTTACGGCGCGGAAAACTTTTTACAGCAATGACGACGGTAAAATGCGAGGTGTTGAATTAAGTATTAAACACACCGGGGCAGAAGAGAAAGAGGGAGGGAGAGCGTGTGCGAGGCACTAAAAATTCTTCCAGAGTTCTGATCAAGATTCCCTCTTTATTTTGAAGAGACTTTCCCACGTCGGTTTATAAAAAGGAGTAAAACCCGACAATGTTACGAACAATTAATTCCAAGCCCCAAGAGTGTATCGCGCAATTTTCTCCGGAATATCCATTATAACATAACGCTCGAACTAATATATTAATATGGAACTTTTCAAAAGACTCTCCCTCTCTCTCTCCGCCGGGATTCCCTCCGAGAGCACGTAAGATGGAAATCGACCTCAACTCGATAATCGCGCGGTCGAGTACGAGAAGTTGGGGCTGAGATAAATCTCAGAATTTAATATCCTTGGAGAAGAGATAGAGATAGATAGAGAGAGAGAGAGAGAGAGAAAGAGAGAGTGAGAGAGAGAAAGAGAGAGAGAGACAGAGATAGAGGTATGTAATATTCCCTAAAAGCTCGCCCCTCGTCCCACCCCGTTTTCTACTATACTCGTACCGATCGGTTCTGAGGGTACACGTTTTTGTCTAAAAACCGTGAGCAAAGAGAAGTGCCTCCGTGACGGTTGCATATCGCAAAAAGACGCTTACGTGCCGGCGGAATGACGACGGACAGCACGGTGGAAAGGACGAAAAGAAGGGATTATTGATGGGCCCCGATAGATAAGACGCGAGGGCGAACGAATCGCTGCTGGTGTAATTACGAAATGGCTGTTAGGAACGCCGGCGGTTACTCCGGCGTGAACCGATCCATCATCCTTCGTCGCTCTCCGCGGACTGAGTGCAGAACTCTCTCCTCCCCTTACCTCTGGCCACTTCCACTCTCTTCTCTTCTCCTCTCTTTCTCTCTCTCTCTCTCTCTCTCTCTCTCTCTCTCTCTCTCTCTTACTCTGGCTGATTTCATTTGCGCTTTAACGGCTTCCAGATGATCAGGGGATCGTCCGGCGATAATTACCATCAAGTGGCTTTCACCCGGGCTGCGCCCGTCGTTTTATGCTCTCTGCGCGCCAAAGTCATTGTTCGTGAATCGCCGGCCTTACTTCAGCCGGCAGAGATTGATCGTAGATCATCGGTGACGTTATCGTGTCGCCGCGCGATGACTGACGGAAGTTATAGGGAATATCGGAGAGGGCAAACGCGATTTCTCGAAAATGAAGGGTGCTTGATAACGCCAGCTATCGGTAGAGAAAGCCTGACATTTCGTCTTCGACATCTTCAGCCGCGTGAAAAAGAAAAAAAAATTTTTCAATTTTACAATTTTCGAACAGAAAATTGATGGTATTCGACAGAAATACGACCGAGTATTTTATTCGTGATTTTCTCAGTTAGTCAAACGCCAAGGTGAGAAACACCCGTGTACAAGTTCATCAAGTCTATCATTTATTTTCTAAGCGCTTCGAGTTTATATTAACAAATGCATCGGGACACCTTGACGCGTTTCGTTCCGAAGATTTAATTATTGAACGCTTTAATTAAGTCGCGATCGCATTTCCTGTCGATACGATTTACACTAGGCGGATGTTGCCGCCTCTTTTCTCCCTCCCTCCCCCCCCGTCCCCGTAGCTGACGTTCTCGACGAGCTACGTCGTTCTTCTCTCCGCAAGCGCCGCCGACGGCAGCGCAAAGTAAACGGAGTGGCGAGTGACGTGTTATTTACCGCCTTGCTGCAATCTCAGCTCGTCGCCTATCCGGCAACCTCTCACCGCCTCTACCCGCTACCACCACCTCGTCTTCCGCTATTCCGCGATCCCGGCTTTCTTCGGGGGTTCATCCACTTCTGCTCGTCGTACGGTTAAAAGTCAGCCGCTTGCTACTTCGGCGGAAGTTCCTCTTCTCGCGCTCGCCCTTCCATCCTCCCGACATCCCATCATCCCCCCGTTTTTTTTTTTTCACCGCCTCCGCTCTTCTTGTCCCCTTTCGTTCCCTCTTCCCCGTTCTCGATCTTTCTCGTTTTTCGCGCGTTCTTTTTTCCTCCGAGGTGTAAATTCGCGCTCGCGAAAAATCGCCAACAAGGAATCGTCCATAGTATCACTCGGACGGATTGAAAGGCAGAAACGACGCCAACAAACGGGGGGGGGGGGAGGAAGAAACTTTGCAAACTCTTAGCTGCTCGCAGAACAAACAATCCAGCGTCCGCGAACGGACGTCGCCATCCTTGCCACGGGATTCTCTGATCTCCTTCTATTTGTCTTCTTTCTTCGGGACGTCGTTATCTTTTTTGTTTTTTGTTTGTTTGTTTCTTTTTTTTTTTTTTTTTTCAAGATGGGTGCGCTCGATATTGGGGAAGCGAAGTGTACTCGGTCCCGAAGTCAAATGTGATATATTGGTTTTGCGCGATTCAGAAAATTCACGCGCTAAGATAATTTCCGTCCCTACCACAATAGCGAGAAGGGGAAGCAGCGGCGCGTAAGAATCTTTGTTATTCCAACAACGGACAAAAGCGGATCTTTCAACTACCAGCTATTGTTCGTGCGACGTGGTCGGCCTGGTTTTAGGCCAGTGTACACACACACACACAAACACACATATATACACACAGTCACAAATATTAATTCCGAACATCGCGTAGGAACCTTTTCTAGCTTTTCCTTCCTCTCCTGGACGTTCTCTGTTAGAGCATCGGGCGTTTATTATCGTCCGCTTGTTCCAGGCGATGCCGGCACATAAGTCAGGATGATTAACACGCGAGGCGTGCGTGACTGGCTCCGAGCGACTCGAATTTTATTCACTTCTCGCTCCCTCGCGCTCGTTCGCGCCTTTTTGCACCGCCACACTTGCTCCATCTCTTTCGCTCCACTGTCCGTTCGCCATCGGTCGACCGCGCTGCAGCAGTTAAGGTCGTGAAGTTTAAATTGCCACGTGGTCGCCGTCTCGACGAGGATAATTAAGGCCTCTTCCCTCCTCAATGCACGTCGAACGTTTTCACGTTCATGTCGCGGACTTCCCTAGTTGCTCAAAAATTCCTCAGTGGGGCGCGAATGATTTGTTTACCGCTGATGAGGAACGACGAAGCGATAAACTGCGCACCAATAATCAATCTGATTGTCGTCATTTCATGACTTACTGTCGATACGAGTCCAACACGCAGGATGTACATACATGCGAAATTTATCTGTTCAAATTGCGTAAATTAATACGTACAGAGAAGATCGACCTGAATTCAATACGGAACTTTCGAGGATATTTACTTTGCATCTCTCATATAAAAATATATTCAGTTTTATACGTCCCCTATATGTGACATTTAAAAAACTCGTTGCGAAAAAGAGAGACACCTTGGCCGGGATTCGGACTTCCCGCAATATCGTGCAGTCGCCTTATTCCATATGTATGTCGTGAATAGTACAAACTAACCAAAAACAAAAACAACCATGTGTGATAACAAAATATGCCAACGACATGTCCTAAAAGTCAATACGATTGATTCCGCAGATATCTGAAATATGGTAATCCGCTTTTCGCACATCACATCGCGCTTTATGAAGTAATCTCTTCTCTCTTTTTCTGTCTTTGCTCGTTCCTATCTCTTTTTCCTCTTTTTTCTGTCCTCTCTCCCCTCTCTCTCTCTCTCTCTCTCTCTCGTATTTGCTTAATGCATAAGCAATTTCCGCGTCGGAGGCGCCACAGACAGTTTCCTATAATAACCCACTTACGGCGACCCGACGATGAACTATTGTCGCGACTCGGCCAATTCCACTCGGAATTGCGACTGTCACACAATCGCGAGACACCTCGAGGCGTCTTGACCCAGAAACCGGTGCGCACCATCTCTTGCACGTTACGAGAACAAACGAAACGAAGGAAGATGCAAACGGATATGAGAGAGAGAGAGAGAGAGAGAGAGAGAGAGAGAGAGAAAGATTTTCTCCTGGATGTTTGAAAACGTGGTATATCCTCGGACCAATATCCAGGGGACAGTATATATCCTGCTCGGAGTAAATCACACGACGGAAGTGGGAGATATTAGGCGACGTGCCGGTGGCTAGAATTCACAATAATCCCAAAGTGACGGGAAATGGGTCAGATTTTCGGTTTTGGAAACGACAAATGATGAAACTCCGCGCTGCAAAACCGCGTCGCAAATCGGAGAGGTGTAGTTTATATTATCTCTCTCGCGCTTTACATAAAAATCGATTTTTATTTATTATTTATTTTTAACCGTACTGAAACAGACAAATTTAATAGCGAATTATTATTTCCGTGAGGAAATGTGAGCGCGATAGATTCTGTTATCTTATATTCGGCGGGAGATATATAGAGAAAAGTAAAACTGGTGAGAACCCTTCGACCGAGCGACACCGGCTTCGGCTATATGTATACGTGCTATCAAAGATCGCTTTTACGGGTCGTTGCGTTCCACAAATCGGCCGTCGGTTTCATTGGCTCCACATCCGTGACGACACATGGTCACGCGTCGCTGCGTTTCGCTTCACGAAAACGGCGGTTTTATGCATTTTACAATAAAGAGAGCAGAGAGAGAGAGAGAGAGAGAGAGAGAGAGAGAGAGAGAAAACGAACAAAAAAAAGCGAGACCAAAAAAAAGTGAACGGGGTTGCGCACAACGAGGACCGTGGAATCGCGACGAGCGTAATCAACGGCATATTAAGCTCTTTGCACGTCAAACTTGGCTGAACACCCCCCTTCCTTCTCCACCTTCTGCTTCTCTTCTCTTTCCATCTCCTCCCTCTCTCCCTCCTTCCCTCTTTCTCCTGGATTCATAACGCAACTCATCAGGCAAATGCACGATCGATATCGCACACCGAGCGCACGGGGAACTGCTACCGTCTAATAACCCTGCAAATATCGTATCTTAACCAAACCCCGTTCCCCATTGCACACCGTCGCCATCCTTCTATGGCAGTCTCGTCTCTAACCTTCTACCCGATCGAACGAACGCGCGGCTATCATGTTTGTTCGGTCAACGTGACGGGGGGGGGGGGGGTGTATAGATCCGCTCCGAATGAATGACTGCTGTATCCCGAATCGATAATCGAAGCATGCGGAGAACGTTGCATTATCGAACAATACCTTAACAACAAATAAGTCTGGCGACGTGAGTTTGAAAATTAATTTGCTCTTCCGCGAAAAATTTCCAATTTGTAAGAAAATGGAAATCTTTATATTGTTTCTTTCGCGCGAGACATGACACGCGATAAGAAGAGAAAGAGAGAGAAAACATTTTCCCTACTAAGGTATAAGTGAAAAATTATTCGACGTAAACATTCGGAAATTAGTCTCATTAGGATCACTCTCCTCCCTCTCTTTCCGTTGAAGCCTTGAACTTTGAATCCTGTAGCCGCGGCTCGTAACCGTCGCGCGATGTGCAAGCGCGCGCGGACAGAGAAACGCAATCAGCGAATTCATAAGACACTAATGCCGTGAATCGCACGTGGCGAACGATGGACGATGTGAATAGCGCTAATCGCTCGTCATAATAACAGCCGTGTCACCCTGTTACTCGCGCCGAGTATTATCCGGCGATAATCAACGGCCCATAATTGCGGGGTACTCCCATTTGCGAGGTTAATTGTTCTGCTACGATGATTATCGGCGCTGTTACCCGTGTGTTTTACACCCTTAACGCTCAGCCCGCACGGGGGACGTCACGTGGCTGTTTTCTTACGATGCCCGCGATACATTAATTGCCATTATGAAACGACGTCATTATCGCAAAGCACATCGCAAAACCCTTCCGATATCTCTGATCGCGAACGATAGCGTTTAATAAATCCATTTGTCATTACGTATCTCGTAATTATCGCACGACGGAGAGAGAGACGCGAATTATGAGAGATACAAAGTACATTTATTTACGTTCCGGAAAAGTAGGTAAAATACATTTTCCATAAGAGAAAAATCCGCAAAAATATATTTATTACACGCGCGTGAGTGTGACGTAATACATTTTAAAGAAATAATACTTGTGTGTTAGAATAATAATAAAGAATATCAAGAAGCACACGCGGTACTGCCTCGCACCAAGTTGTGTCTTTAAAGACGTGTTTTTAAAAAAGTGACTAAAGTAAGTCACTAAAGTAAAGTCACGTGACAGAAGAGAAAAAACAACACGTGTTACGAGGCGTAGTTTTACTAGTGACACAAGCATAGTATTGTATATTGTTTTTCTATCTATTCTATATTGTTTTATATTGTTTTTCAACAATGTAATAACATACAAAACTTTACTTGATGATAATTTTTGATCACTTCTTTTATAAAACAGGTTTTATAGAGAAAGAATTTTTTTGTATAATAATAAAAACTGACTTAAATTTTTCTATAAATAAAAACTAACGAAAAACAGTTTAAGATTTTTAATTTAAATACACTACGTGTTGTGTGTGTACTTGGCGCCTGTTCTTACCTTTTTTTGAAAAGGTAAGTTTTTGATAAAATACAACAGCCCGTTGGAAGGAAGAAAATAAGGAAAATGGGTGAAAGTCGTGATAATTTCGCGCGTTCGCACATTTCGCCGAGAGATTTTTCTTTTCTATTTATTGTATTATGTAAAGAATTAAACGCGCAGAGAACCAAGAGTTTGCGCAGTTACGGACTGGCTGTTGTTGAGCGAGCTGCGTCAGGTACGCGATATTTGTTATTTATCAAGAATCTTGTCGCGCGGAGAAGTGGCCGCAACTGTCCGGGCTTGTTCCGTTTCAGGGTTGGCGACGTCCGAGTTCATTACGGCGGTCGGTGTAACCGCTTCGCATATGCTCCAGCATCGTCGGGAATCGGGTCCCCAGAGGGGTCCGCGCACCAGTACTCACTCTCCCGCCCTCTCTCCTCGCTACCGTTTCCACTTGCGCTTACTCTCTCTCTCTCTCTCTCTCTTACTCCTCTGGCCATCCTTCTCTTTCTCCTCCGCTATCCCGCCAACGATCGCCGCAGCCAACACATTTCCCGGTACGCGCGTTATGATATTGCTATATTATGCTAATTACGCAGTGGCCGCTCACGGTCAATGGTGCATACTAATGGCCATAGTCGTGCAACGAGGTGCCATTGCGATTGATCAAAGCTGCTCTGGTTATGCTAATTCGAGCTCAACCTGGCGAGCGCAAAGCGCGGGGAGTAAAGCGCGCGCCGAGAGTGGGAGGAGAATGAATAGAGGAAGATGACGGAAATGCGGAAATGGATGGCGACGAGGAGAACGCAAAATGATTCCTCCGTCTGTGCTGACGCGAAAATCTAAACAAAATCATTACACCCACCTTTTTCTTATGTTTTTTTTTTTTTATCTTTTACTTCACCGCGTTTACTTCCCTACGCACTAAGAGCTGAGAAATGTATTATACGTAAAAATCCCGGAGAGATATCTGTTTGCGGATTTAAAGATTTGATTTCTGAAACATGCAACGGGATCACATAGGATATAAAGAGTGTACCGGGGAGAAGAGAGCTTTTCAATCTAGCTGAATCATGTTACGGGAAAAATATTACACCGACCGTTGTAAAAGCTGCTTTAGAAGATGCGCGGGATGATAAACAATCGCCATTTCCATCTGTCAGAAACGAAAAAGAGAGAGATGTACATACATACATGTGTGTGTGTGTGTGTGTGTGTGTACGTACGCGCGGGAGAAAAGTGTGAGAGAGCGAAGGCATTCTCTTGACGAGGGAAATCGAGGGGAGGGGGGAAGGCGAGGTAAAATAGAGAAGTATGTCAGAACATAAGGAGTTGCTTTGTGCGGCTTGTGTTATTCTAATGTTTATTAACTAATACGCGAGGTAACTTAATAACTAATAAGTCGCTCGACGAGAGGGGGGCGGAGATGACATCATCATTCCGTTTGCGTGCTTGTTCAACTAGCGCGCAACGTCACCGAGTGATTACGTACTAATTGAAAATAATGACGACATAGCGAAGAAGCGGCGTCGTCTTCTCGAAAACGACGCTGAAGTTCTGTTGTTTGCAAGCGCGAAGAGCAAATAAAATCATCAAATTAAACGCGAAAGTGTGCAAATAACTGCGCGGGCAACAACAAATTTGTATAAACGTGAGTGAGATAAAAAGAAGCCGTTTGTCTTCTTAACGAATATCAAATTTCTTGAAAACTTTCTCCCCCTTTTGTGTTTTTCAAAATAATGGAAGACTTCGTCTTACATGGCGGCGAAAATGTTATTTTCGAGCTTTTGTGTCCGCATGGATTAGCGATTTCGTCTCGCTCTGTGTGTGTGTGTGTGTGTTTGTGTTTGTGTGTTATCGTATTTTTCATGATTTCCGACTTCCCACTATCGCGGGCGCGCATAGGAGGCGAAAGAAATGGCCGTTGCACACCAAATGGAAATTTTATGCGAGCGCGCCCACATTTCAATAGATTTGTTCTTTATGTTAATAATTTCTATCGCTTGAAAATTTTTGGCACAAAAGAGCCAACGGGTTTTCGCAAACATATTTTGCACAGTCAGAGTGAGAGCCTCAGAAGAAGGAGACCCGCGGGAAATTATTACGTAACGTGCGGCAACGTGATCAATGAGTGTTATTCATCCGTTAATTTCCGGGAGAACAAACTGATCTCGAGGTGCGGAACAAATTGAGACTGCGGAGTCAAGTTTGTGTACAAGCGCGCGCGCGCGAGCGCGCAGCTGCGCTCTCGGCGAAATACAATTGTCACCATACTACTTTTATAATGAGTCCTCAGGCTGACGCATGAATAAGGCATTAGGAATAAATTCGCCGTAAAGACCCGTCGTGGATTATATTCGCTATGGATATTGCGTTCGGGACATTTTAGCTGATCCGCCGACCGCGTAATTTGAGCAGATTCATGAGACGGTCCCGATCGATGGCGCGCGCTTCTCTTACACCGTCTAAGGTAGAGGGGATAGCTTTCTCCGGTAGCAATAGACGATCATATATACCGGTTGCGGCTGAGCGTAATCGCGCCGGTCCGGAATCCGCACGCGGAATATCGGGCGGTAAATATTTGAAACGACCCGTCATTAGGCATTAGCCGAACTCCGTCGGCAAGCCGCTCTTAAGCTTCCGGGCTGGAGGAGGAAATCCCCTGCATCGCAACAACCGACGCGACGTCCCCCGTGCGTCCTGCAGGAAGCGGACACACGCGCGCCACTAACGTACCCTGGAACGTTAGTGGTCATTTCGAGGATCACGGAGAATAGGACGAAGTCGAAGGTTTACAACGGGATTCATTCCGCCACGGGGAATCGCCCCTTAATACCAGGCAGATTTCGACGCGGTATTAAGCGATTTCGTCGTGAACATCAACGTCAGCGTAAACGTTCGTGGGGAAAAAAATTTGCCAATTTGTCAAGGAACATCGCGACTTCCGGAGCTTTTAGACAGATGGAACGTATGTATCATCGAGGATGTGGACGTATTAGATTTTTGCTGCGCGCGTTTGGAAGTGACAATAACCAAACCAGAGTGAGAAAGCAAGTATTCTGTTGGCGAGTCCCATGATGTTTCGCGTGAGAAAAGTTTGATTCGTTTTTCTGCAGAAAGGCCGGGAGCGCGCGCAAGAAGACACCTACGTCACACCGACGTATTTTACGCAAAGTTTTCCGGGCAACGGCGACAAAACTTCTATTATCTCGAAATTCCTCGTATCGAAAGTCGGGGAAAAGAAGAATGAGGATCGCCTCTTTGGAGTGAGGCTCGAGGCGCGGAATATACCGTGGAAGACAGCGGTCGAGAGAGCCGCGGCGAGGTCGAGGGTTAGACGGTTCTTGCACTGTCAATAACACTCCCCCGGGGCGTGATAGATTGGCCCACCCCCTCTCACCATCCGGCCACCATTTATCTACTTTTTGTGTCCCGCACACTTTCGTCTCGTGGCCACCGTTGCCATCGGTGGCGCGATGCGGTGCTGCCGGGGGTGTTTACCACGGCGGAAACTAGAGGAGAAAGATTCCACCCTCCGCCGCTTCTTTGTGATTCGTTCGTGTCCACAAAGTGCCTTCGTCAAACGAACGCACGAAGAATCGACAGTTTCGATCGAATTGGGTCACAGGACGATCTAATTAACGAATTCGAATTTATTAGCAAAAAGTCCCAGTTTCTTCGTTCTGAAAAAAAAAAAAAAAAAAAAAACGCGTGTATTTATTTCGCGCACGCCATAACACAGTATATTTTTTTAATATCAGAACGCGCGAGCCATCTATATGGCTGCTGTGACATGTTTTCACTCGTATCTTGAAATTGTATCTCATCCGCGAATCATAAAAAAATATAACCAAGTAATTTCGAACGGTCGAAGTTGCGCGACACAAATAGTCGAAAACCAAAAGCGTCAACAATAAACATCGAGATAAATCGAGAGAATCGACTCTTAACTCGCACTTTTTATAGTAGCATTACGCGAAAAACTAACCTATTTATCGGATTTTCGCTTATTCCCAATTGCTTTTAATATTCTCAAGGGTTGATACAAGTTTATTTTATTTTTCCTCACAATCACATTACAATCCCAAATGTACACCACATACGCGCGCGCGCGATCATAATAGCATCCGCCGAAATTAAGATTCGATACGTCGCGGGACATTATTGAGACCAATTCCGCGACGCAGCCACGGCAATCTGATCCCATTCGCGTGGACATTGTAAGGGGATATCTGCGGAATAACTTCGCCGACTTCGATCTCTCTCCCGATAAGAAAAACGAAAGAGATCTCTGAAAAGCCTGAAATTCATTGGCGAATAGTTACAGGATACCCGACATTCCCGACGTCGGCGCGGTCGAATCGGGAGAGGGACGCCGATTGAAAAAGTTTCCGGGCCCCGTTCTCTCTCTCTCTCTCTCTCTCACTCTCTCTCTCTTCCTTACTTCTGCCCACACGCGTTTGCTCTTTCTTCGAGCTTCTCTCCCACGAGAGACGAGGAGGAAGAACTCGCGCTCAGAGCAAAATAGATATCCCTCGAAAATATCGAAAGTCATCGACTGTAGAAGTACAACAGAGTTTCCGGGTAATTCGAAGGCGAGGTGTTTTCTTCGCGGGAGGAAAATTGAACTACAGCGCGCGTGTGTTGTCTCTCAACCCGCATCTCTCTCTCTCTCTCTCTCTATCTCTTCGTGCAATTATATTTAATTAAAATAAAACTAAATCCGTCTTCTCCAATATTGACTTCCTCACACGACTTTGGAAAGTTTCTATCTATCTCCCTCTCTCTCTCTCTCTCTCTCTCATCCATTGTTTCTCCGCTGTAATTTCGTTCGGATAATAATCGGAATGATTAATTTCTCGACGAAATAGTGTGAATCAGAGGAGAGAAGTCGGCGTTAGAATTCACAGTGTTGAAAACGGAGGAAGGGAAACGGCACACGACATCGATGCGGTGGAATGCCAAGTTGATAATTGGAAATTCATGAGATTCCCAAACTAAGTTGTTCTAATCTGTTTCATCTCCGCGCGACCATCTGACCTCGCTGCGTGCTCGTAAACTGTAAAAGATTAGGGGTAACATCGCGCGCGCTTCCGCGACACATCTTCCTCCGCGTTTCTCCGCTCCGTTCGTTTAACATTATTCATGAAAAATTCTAGAGCAAGTAAAAATCACTCGCTTCTCCGCGCAGTTGCAAAGCCGCCCGCATCGCATCCCGAGTTGCATTTTCGCGCTTTTTGAGATACAAACGAATGTTGCATCAGTTGGGAGAAAGTTCAGAATCTTTCTTTCTTTCTTTCGCGAGGACCTCTTCGTTCTCGGTTCGAAGTTAAGAACTACGGAGCGCAGCAGTCAACGGTAATCTCGGGAGGATAATGGGTGGACCGAGAGTGTATTGTGCGCGTCTTAGACGATTCGCCATCGAGAACAATGGTCCGGGCGTAGGTTAATGACCAATCTCGAGAAAGCGGGCGAAATTTCGACGCTAGGTGCGAATCGAACGGAGAACCACCTCGAGAACTTCCACCGGCTAACAAGAGCCTTTCTCGCGAAGGCGCTCTCTTCGAAGACAAAGTTTTTATTGACGTTACAGCACAAGACAGAGAGAGAGAGAGAGAGAGAGAAACAAACTTTCTTTCAAATATTTTAATAGGAGTGTTATTATGTATCTTGAATTGCGCGCGTTACGTGTTTCCGCCAACATCTCGACCTCCTTTCGCTTTATTAACGATTGCAAATGAGAGAAATTTCACTTGTCCATCCCTTCCCCTCTCCTCCTAAAAAAAATAGAAGACACAAATCTCATTAAATCACACGAAACAAAATCGCGCTTCGCTTTCGCGAAGAAAAAAATTAGCGGCCTAAAGTTATTTCCCGGGACATAAAGAAGTAATACGAAAACCTTCAAACTTTAAATACTTTCAACCGACTACAACCTACATAAGAAACTTAATTATCGGACAGATGTGTGCCGAAATGAACTTTCAACTTAAGTTAGACGAGATTAGACTTTCTCCTCGAGAGAGCTCCTCGCGGCAACGGAGCGACCGGTTCGAAGACTTAATTAAGACCTTTAAAGGTCCCGGGCGAAGACCATCTCTCGATCAAGCGCGGTCGAATTGCGCACGGTAATCGCGGCATCTAGAACGGGTACGCGGCGGAATAGTGCGATCGGTACTCCCACGGAGAAGGAAGCTCCTGGCCGAAAGAGATAGCAGAGGTGCAATTAAGCGTTTAATCTGAGAAGTTCTTGGCCAAGATCGGGACCAAGAGTCCCAGGGACGCGCGACGTTCGGACGCAATTACAGCGGGGGTTATCGTCGCGGAGCTTCGACAGCGGAATCCGTGAAGCGAAGGGGTGAACTTTGAGAGCGCGGGACAGGAACGTTCCATTGTGCGCGCGCGGAAACTTCGGGAATGAAACCGGACAGCGGCTGAGGCTAAGGATTTAATCGAAGTACACCGGACACGAGGGCGACCTAATTTTCTGACAGCCGCGAGATCCGTAACGCACTCAAGGAGCCGGCGGTTACCACCCGCCCGCACCACCGCTATCCTCGCGCCTGATGTTCGATAGCACAGACGCTCCCGGTGGAAACTTTCGAAAAGCACGGTTGCAATCGCCCGGCTTTTAGTAAGTTGCGGGCCGCGGGAGAGCCGGAGCATTTTGGATTTGGTGCGAGAAGCTCGTTAAAGAGTCGCTAAGACTCGTTTAAGCCCGGCTGTGAAGAAACTTTTAATCTGCGCGGGTGTGTCTGAGCTGTGAGGGGGAATTCCGTGAAAGTCTTCGTTTGCGACTTGATCACGAGATTAATTCGGATTGAATTAAGGTAACACTGATGCATTAAAATTACCCGCTATTCTTGTCAACTTGCTAGTTTTGTTTTGGGTTTTTTTTTTTTTTTTTTTTTTTTTTTTAATAACCGATGTGTCACATCACGTGACATATGATTAAGCAAGTAGTACCTATAGACAATAAGTACCTACTCGAACTTATCGGATGAATTCGCATTGCGATAACGCGCTTTTACACTGTAAATCCCATCCAAAGCAAATCTCATGTGTGGCGCTATTGAATTTAAGAACAGAACCAATAAGAAAGCTATTTTCTGCTTTCGAGTGACCATCAAGAGTGAATCGTGTAGATACGCCCTTAGCTTCCGATTCTCCTCTACTTCGGGACCTCGACGTCGGTCGGTCGAGCGAACGTGGAAGCGAAAAGGAACGAAACGAAAACGTCACCCTCGACGACGCCCGCAATCGTCGTCTTATTGGTTCATCGGAATCACAGAACGCCCGGCCCGGCCCGACCCGGCCCGGCCCGGGATCGCGTGTTGCGACGTCGATTCCAAAAGGGATGGAAGCGGGCCTCGGTGCCAGTCGGTGTTCCTGGAACGGGTTTGGGGTCCCTCCCAGGCCATTGGTTATTCATGAAGCCCCGCTCGAAATTGAGAGACACAACGAAGCGTTACCGGGAATAGTCGGGCTATCGATTGTCTGGCAGTTACTTCAACGAATTCACTCGTTTATCCGTTTTTCTCCGTTTCCCCGACTTCGTTTCCCCGCGACCGGAGCGAGATCGAGAAACGTCACTGACGAATCGTTTTCTACCGCTCTTTCACCGCGGAAATGACCGATGTGAAATAAATCGAAGAGATATAAAATATTATATAAATAAATATCACTTATCTTTCTCTCTACCTTTAAAAAAAAAAAAAAAAAAAAAATACACTCAGATCAATTTCTGTTTCATCTTTCTTACATATAATTCGCATAATTCTTCTAGCAGAAGATTGCGCGCGGTTTAACAAACGTCCCGCGATCGTGTATCGTTCCAAATGTATTGCGAGACATTCTAATGCGGGGGAAGTAATTTCCTGAATAATGCAACTCTACGCCGTGGAATACGTTCTCAGCTACGCCAGTAGTTCCAGGCACACGAAATGGTAAAAAGTTCGCGAGACTCAAGAAAATCATGTTAAAATTACAAAAATAAGAACAAAATTTGATAAAAACACCGCGTCTCAATTTCTTTCGCGAGAGATGACAACTCGACGTTATTGTTGTAAAACGTAGATTGACACACGTCATGGCGCACAAATGTGAGTTGTGTGCCGTTAAAAGTAATCGTGACAATCATTGTTACCTGGAACTTTGCTCTCTATAAATAAGCTAACCGATATCAGAGACGGAAGAATTACACTTACGTCGGGCGACGTTAAAGGTCACAAGTTCTAACGCGCGCCAATACGATCGTAATCGTAAAAGAACGCTTTTGTCGCGGATAAACTCGCAAGATTATTGGCACACACTTCTTACATCGAGCGACAGAGAGAGTCAACATTGCAGATCGTAACAACAGCGACGAGAGGCGCGCCTCATACATAGCGCGTGCGCAATCTCGAAGAAAAAACATTTATTTAAACATTTTATTAATGACGACGATAATTGAAATAATCCGCGAAATACGGCTCGCAGACGAAATTAGACTCTTTCGGACGGCTTCCAACTCCCGTGGCAATATCAATGTTACGGAATTACGACCGTCTTACAACGAGAGAGGCACATTCGTGCGAGCGACTAAGCGTTTGCCGCCGGTCGGTGGGAGGTGTTTCTCGCAGAAGCGCGCGTTCTTATTCTGCAATCCGGATGTGACATTTACTATCAATTTACGACGTCGCGGGCTGTTAAGCGCGACATATACACAAGCGCATGCGACTTTATGTACGAACTTAGAACACATATATGTCTCACAAAGGTTACATTGCTAACACACTTCGTCGAAATAGGTCTTCGAGTTTTTGAAAGACCGACATCTCTCTCGCGCGTACTCGATAAAAAACGAAAAGAAGAAGATAATTTCGTAAAATCAGGGGAGGGGAAATGCACATCCCGCGTCCGACCCAACGTCGATCGTAACCACTCGACGTTGCATCAAAGTGAATATTTTTTTCTTTGTTGCAATCGCTACGTCTTTAATCGTCTTTTTGATCTTCATTCATTTGTGTTTTTAAATTCCCTGTTTTTTTGTGATTGTTTGTAATCGAAACAAATCCGATGTATGCAAAAATCAAACAAGATAGGTATTTTATTAATACGTCGTAATAATGCTAATGTTAAAACTTGATGTTTGTTACTAATACGCATTAAAAATGCATAAAAATAAATATGCATAAAATGTTTATATTATGACTTGCGATATTACAGTGCATTAACAATTTACAATATTAATTAAGAGTTAATTAATATGAGTTAATTTTAATGTGACAATCTAGTAATATTAATATTTGTGTGTGTGATATTTCGTGCTTTAGCGGTGGAATTCAAAAATTTCTCTCGTCTCGAAACTCGTATGAAAGTGACGTACACGAGCGAAGCTTCAATCCGGAAATGCGTGCGGAATAATATTAATGTTATATATTTTCGTAAAATGCTGTGTATATGTGTGTGCGTGATTGAAAATCATGTCACATATCAAAAAAACATCCATGTAAAATAGATACGCAGTAAATTATTTCGATTCTGATGCTCGAAAAAGCACGAGATAACACTGGCGGTGGCGTCTTATTGTTCATCACATCGTATCTATCAACGTAACTCGGATTTGCTTTTCAGCGGATATTGGTGTTGGCACTAAGCACGCATTCCGGGCGAAAATGATATTCGCGCGAAACATATAACACAATTACAGACCCTGTAACACGATTACGAGGTCCTCGATTAGGCAAATCGTACGTAATTAAGTACGCGGCGAACGAACACGTCGTCGGCGAAGTTCCAACGCGAATCGCTCGCGCGCGCACCGTCGCAGCAGTCGACTCTGTAAATGAGGACATTATTGCGATTAATAATTTTTCGGAATTAATTATCGCGCCGCGCGGAGTTCGGGCCGCGTGCGCGTAACCGGCGGCAATGATTGATGGGGGCTCCATTATGAATCGCGCTGTGAAATTAATCGCTTCCTCCACCCACCTCCTCCCTCCCCTCGTCCCACCGTACACGCTAGTCCGCCCGCCATCTCCCTTGATCGCGCGCGACGGATTACGAATGGACCGATGATGAATACGCGATTTTCAGGTTCGCCCACGGGGCCTACCCATATCGTTGGCACGCACCTGCCTTCCGGTGCAGACGCGCGGCTTTTTCTTCGCTCATTAAATATTCATTATACCCCGCCGCATGGTTCGCCACCGTAGTTTTTACGCGGACGCCCCAATTCCCGAGGTATTATTCTCGAATTTCAATACGCACGGAGTTTCGACGTATTTGTACTCGCGGTAGCAAGCCATTGCAACTTTCCTTGCTGAAGAATATAAAACAGTAAAATAATATATTAAATAATGGAAAGATAACGAGAGAGAGAGAGAGAGAGAGAGAAAGAGATAGAAAAAGAAAGAGATGATGTCGCGCCAAAAGCGTTTAAATCCAAAATTTAAAAATGTATGAAAATATTTTACAAAGGCAACGTGAAATCTCTAGGACAGTTTGTGTATAAGTGGAAGCGAAGGGGTTAAACCCCAGGCTCGCATCCAAAAGCGTCAGGAGATGCACGAGACGGTTAGGCAATTTTACGCTCTCCCAGTTACAAAAACCATTTACGCTTAAATGCCCTCGCGTCCCCCAAAGTCCCACGATCCCGCTCTCTCGTCAGGCCGCCGCCGCCACCACCGTCCGCCATCGCTCTCTCACTCCCTCGCCGAAAATTCCGCTTCGCCCAGCTAGACGTGACACGACGGATAGGCACCCTCCAGGGGTTTTGGTGTCCTGCAAATGTCCAGTTCGGAGGGGGCTGCACAGTCCACGAGTGTGTATCGCGACCGAGAGCCATCGATACCGAAACGAGATGTCAGTAATCCGTCGCGTTCTTTGCGCACGTCGAGCTAGCGAAATTGGAAATGTCGGCTGTGCGATTTACAATCCCGCCATGTGTCGCAGCGATTAACCCTCCAATAGGCACGTAATTTTTGTGTTTGCGTGAGGAAGAAACAAACCGAATGACACACACATACACACAAACGCACACGCACACATACGCATATTAGACGATGTCAGGAATATAAATTTCAGAAAATTCTATTAAAATGCAATCGCCATTTCGGAAGCGCGCCCGTTCAGATGCGAGGAACTGAAGAACAACAGTTCTCTTCAATATGCATCGCGCAGTTCAGACATCCGTAAAGTTTTCCGCTGCCATCTTCTCTACTCTCTGAGAGTTTGAGTTCCTCGCGAATCTCGCGTCTCGCGCTCTGTCTCTCCCGGTCGTCCCTCTCCGTGGATAGAAAACACATCGGCGGGCAAATTTCGATCCCCGATCCTCCTCGCACGACGTACGTATGTACGAGATTGCGAAAGACGCCATTTCGTGAGACAACTGCTGCACTGCTAGCGCATTACGGATTGCGTCCTCGTTCTGGTTCACTCTCTTTCTCTCTCTCTCTTCTCTATCTTCCCCGCTCGCTCCGTCTTGCAATAGCATTTTCGCTGTCTCGCTCGCTCGGGATAATCCGACCGATTACGTTATGCTTAAATATTTATCGGGCTGCATTAGGGAAACATGAGCCCTCTCTATGCATGGGAGCGCAGCACGTGGGATAGCCATCCCTTTCGCGCCTCTTGCGTCCGCCGCCCCCCTTCCCGTCGCAAGCTCTTCACCTCTCCGCGCTTACTACCGTCTCTTTCAACTCTCTTCGCTCGTTCTCTTGCCTCTTTCGACCATCTCGTCGGTGGTGCAAGTATTTATTCGCTCGCTCACTCGCTCTCGTTCTCTCTCTCTCTCTCTCTCTCTCTCTCTCTTTCATTTGCTACATGCGACCTTGCCGACACGCGTATACGTAGACCGCGAACCGGAAACTAAATTCTCGGCAACGAGCCCACCGAGCATGCTCCCAATTACGCGGTGCTCGCGGGACAAAATTGAACGACCGCGGCGTTTTTCGGCTCCTGCGGCGACGATCCTACACTGGATATGGAAACGCAAAATGGTACGAGTCAAAAGAGAAAATGGCATAGAAAGGATGCAGTTTTTTTTTTGTTTTTTTTTTTTAATACAACGCGAGTCTCTTCTTCGAAGTTAGTAACATAATGTAATACGTGCTATATCCGCTCGAACAGTGGATGAAAAAAAAAAAAAAAAAAAATGTAAAATACCTCATGCGATTTTGTTTGTCGATATTACAAGAAAGTTATTATTATACCTGTGCTTACTTTTCGTTAATGCTCTCACGTAAATTTTATACAAAGATCAAAATAACGTTTTGCGCGTTGCGTGCACGCAATCATCAGATACGACCGTAAACATCTTCACTACTTGGCGGGATATAACACGAGGGGTTGCTCCGTGCAGCCTGAAACGGTTTAGGGACAGGTAATATTTAACGGGTACGCGCGCTAAAGTCGAACCGGACGCAGATACGATCGCGTTATTCTAAGTGCGGTCGCGATAATTTTGCGTGCAGGCGAGAACGGAAGCGGCGGGTCGGGTATAAGGGAAAGGGTCGTGGCGCGGGTGTAACCTGGGGAGTAAAAGGGTGAGAGCCACTCCTGACTTATCGTTCCTCGTAAAGGAGCACGGAGAACGGCGCGGCACAAATTCGGGACACAAAGCGCCGCCATTTCTCCCAGAGCCTTTCTTGCCGCGTTCTCCATCTCGCGGAAAGAGGAAGAGAGGGAGGAGAAAACGGCTCGACTGCACAGAGAAGAATTCCGTTGTGGGCGTTTAAAAGAGGAAGGGTGGGAGAGACGGTTGCGAAAATCAGGTGTAAAAAAGATGAAAGAAAAAGAACAAAAAACGAAGATAAAATCTAGAAAGTCGGAGAAAAAGTATTGGGGAAAGTAAATAAAAAAGAAAAAATACATTGCGTGTATCTACGTTGTAAATTCTCTTCTAAACAAATGTGTGTGTGTGTGTGTGTTTATTCTTTGTTCCTTTCTATTTCTCCGCCAGCTGCAATAATTTAGTGAAAATCGTTTTTTACATTTAATTGCTTACAACTCGAAAGCTATTGATGGTCTTTGAGCGTTGAAACAACTGTCATCGCTCTGCTCAATTTCCCTTCTACTATCTGCGGTCAAGAGAAAGTGCGAAAGTTTTAAGACAACGTGTATACAACGAGCGCGAGAACGAACGAACCAAAATAGCGATGGAGAATAAGAGAGGAGAAGAGAGCAAAAGAGAGAAAGAGAGAGAAAGAGAGAGGAGAGAGGCGGAAAGGCGCGCTTTGACCATAGGTATTCATGAGCGCAGCCTGCCTGGTGGATTAGCATGTGAAAGAACGCTTTGCCCGTCGCTTTCCATCCCGTGCATTTCCTCTCTCTGCATCCTTCTCCGCTTCCCTCTTTTTGCAGCTCTCCCGTCTCATATTTTTCGAGGGGGGCCACCGTGACCGGGGCCCCGTATATTCGACCGTCGGGAAATGCTCGAGCCGGCACGTTAATCGAATACCCTCCGAATCAACGTAGAGAGAAAATGCGCCGTGGAAGAAAAAGCTCGCTCGCTCGCTCGCTCGTTCGCGCGGGGGCGCGCACACTTTGAGAGCTTCAAAGTTTCTCGGCGTACCGAGTCCTTGGCGTCGAGCGTGTATATATCGTTTTCTCGAGAGACTTTCTCGATATCGATCAAATATCGCGCATTCAGAAAACGATACATCTTCAAGAAGTCAATATCGTTTCAAACATTTATTCAATTTTGTTCTTCTTTCAAATTTTTTTTTTTTAAATCGCTCTCATTGCTCCAGCGGGATGTAAACGTGTGTTTTTTTGTACACTCGATACCTCAGCACTTTGTCTCCGGAAATATGAAATATAAAAAAAAAATAAAAATAAAAAATAAAGAAAGAAGAGGCCGATAATCGCGTCGTTGGCAGCGATTCTCGCGGAAATATGACTTCGTCTATAGAAAGGCACTCGACGTTGACAGCTACGAGCTTCAACGGAGTTTTAATCACATTACTCGGCTACGTCGGGCGAGCCGTGTCACCAAGCTTTTGCTTCGACCTAATCGAATGAGAAGGGGTCTTACGCCCGCGCACCAACCCCGTATATATATTCGCATCCCTTCTCCTCACACGGCGCTCCCATTACCAGCCGGATGTATAAATGCGCGCAGTGATACGTCTACGTCTTCCGTCTTACAGGTTTCTCGACGATACAGAGACGCGAGTACACGTGCGTGTAAGTAGACGGGGGAAGGAGGGATCTTTTGAGGATATTCATGAAGAGATTACCATGTGAAACGCGTAACCGAAGCTCCTTTTCTTTTCGTCGCCTCGCCACCTACCCTCTTCTCACTATACTCCACTTCTCTTGCACCATTACCTTTTCTCCTTCGTTTCTCTCGGTCTTGTGAGCGTGACCCCGAAGAAAGAGAGTAAAAGAGAGAAAGAGAGAGTAACTCGCACAGTTACCGGAATAACTCATGGCTCTTCTCATGTCAAGACTCCCGGAGTCTCGCGAACGAACGAAAATGGCTGACTTTAGTACGATGAAGGAATATGTCCATTTTACCTTTTTCACGGGGAGGATATATAAAACGGAGGGGGCTCTTTTTATTACGCTTACGTCACAGAGAAGCAATTTAAATCGCTTATATAACCCACATTTTTCAGAATTCAGGAGAAAATTATGAATGCGTAAAAAGATCGAGTTTATAGGGAGAAGTTGGGAATTTCCCTTGGGCAGAAATGGCGGCGGCATGCTAATAAAGACGAAAAAATATGATAAAATGAGAAGAGAACAGAAACAAGAAGGTGAAACGGGCGAGGATCTTCTTCAAGAATTTGAAACGGATTTCCGAACAGAGCGAGGGGGAGGGGGAAAGAAGAGCAGAAGAGAAGTGATGGAGTAGTTCAGGTTAAAATGAATAACACTGGAGATTGACGGCAACTAAATTCAGATACGGTGCGAGGGAGATTTAATTTATGATGGATTTGCCAGTTGGGAATAAACAACGTCGCATTTCATATCAAAGAATAAATCTGTTTTGATAACTTTGTAATCTATAAACATGTGACCTGTCAGTTTCCACCAGAACGATTGGTACAATGTGTTTATTTGTAGAATCTCTCAATTTAACAGATATAATCGCGACAACGCTGTTACTTTTGACACTACAATATTTCATAACGGGAAACAAATCTGACAACTGGCGTAGAAAAATATTAAAAAAAAAAAAAGAAAAAAACAGAAATCATTTTTTCATCGTTGTAAAAAAATTTGATGTGGTATTAATTTACCGAGAGAGATAATTTGATCAGAAATTCGCGCATATGAAGACGTTATACGGGGAAAGCGTAGATTACACGAGCGGCCCGAGATGAAGGGAGAGAGATCGTAAAACGAAGGAAAGAAGGAGGATTTAAGGGAGTATAGACCGTATTTATAAAGGATTCATGTGGGATGATAGAGACAGATAGAAAGAGAGAGAGAGAGAGAGAGAGAAAAAAAAAGAGCAAGTATGATATTTCCCACTAAGACATGCTTTTAAAAGAACACCTACGGAACTTGACTGGAAAATGAGGGGTTGCCAGGAAAGAAGCTGTTGATCTAAGAGAAGGGGCGATCAACGAGAAAATAAAAGCGTACGAAGCGCGCGGAAAGGAAGGGAAAAAGAACGGCGTTGTAGCGTGAGCAATAATCCGGAGAAAGAACATCCGCAGGGAACAAATGTAATTTCCGAATAAGCTAATGCGTGCGCGGAACTAAAAACAATACGAAACAGAAGTATACGTATGCGCGCGTGATATTCAATAAACTATTAAAATAAACGGAAAATAACAACAATAAACTATTCAAAAAAAAACGGAAATGATCGCAGCCGGTTGTGCCGGATTGAACGCACGGACTTGAAAATTCTTCTTCTTCTATTTTACTTTTTAGTCGCAGTATCGCAACGTGTAATTTTATTGAGACGCAGAATTATACGAGACGTGTGACGATAAAATGTATACATCATCTATAAAAAAAAAAAAAAAAAAGAACCGCGTGACATTCTAATAGAGAACGTTTTAAAAAAGTTACTCCGAGCGCGGTCGGTCGATCCTCGGTGTGTGACGAACGAGAGTCACGTTCCGTGTTATCAACATGCATTAGGGCAGTTCTACCCGACTTACCCGGCTTACACCCACTGCTCGTCGAGTTCTTCCGCGAGCACCCCTCGAATCACACCTCGCCCCACCCTAGTGCGAAACGTTACGACGCTCGCCCTCAAAAAGCACGACGGATTCTTCCTCTTCGTCGACAACAGATTTACCAACTAACATAAAACCACGTCATTGCTAACGATTTCGACTTTTTCGCTTACGTGAAAAATGTTTCGAATCAAATCGGTACGTTATTTTCTTTTTTAAGCGCGGAAATATTCGGGGCATCAAAACCCAATGTTTCGGTGCGGACACACTTTAGCTCTCATTAATATGTATTAGACAACCCGGACTTACTCTTTCATTGTCCGCGCGCTTTTCCCCGAACGATCGACCGCCCCGGAGGGTATTCGATTTTACCCCTTATCACTCGAGTACCTTACATCTCCCTCTCTTCCCGTCATATTTTCGTCCTCGTTTGTTTTATCTATCTGTCTCCCTCGTTTTCCGTCGTCGTCGCTTCGGTCGGTGTCGTGTGCAAAATTTGCGTGGAGAAAAAGTTTGATTACTTTTCTAAAACGCGCACGAAAGAAAGTGGGCTAGTGTTACACGAGGGAAGGAACTCGATCAAAGAAGAAAATGGCGTGAAGGATATAGACCGTGGATTTTAGACCGTTCTTTTCTTTATCACGTACATAAACACCATGTACTTTCTGATAAAACCCACAAAGAAACAAAACAAAAACAAAAAAGAAACAAAAACCTTATTGTTTCGAGTTTTAATTTATCCTACATATTATATCGTAAAAATAATAACTACATTGTCTCCCGGACGCTTCAGATCTGTGCTGTAATTGCGTTTCGCGTCGCTTTGTTCTCAACGACGTTTAAAGAGTAAAAAGATCCCCACTTCTTCAACCTTTTCCTTTAACGAATTCCTCTTCCGATCGCTTTTCCGTTCTCGCTCGTTGTCGTCGTCGTCATTGTCGTGCCGCGTTTTATAAGACCCCGTGGCTCAATCGCAGCCTCTCCGTCTTCCTCCAACTTTATCCCGCTCGTTCCTTCTCGCTAATCCCGCGCGTTTATCTAGCACTTCTGAAAAACCGGACGGATTAAACTATCGAAGGTTTTCCCCGTGACTACTTTGCCATTCTCGGCGTATCAAATCTCTCTTCGAAGTCCCTCCCATTTTTATTCGCAAACGTCTAATTTGTCCTCGCGTTGTATTGGCCTCCGATAATTTTTTCTTTTATTTTTCTACAGTTTGTTCATAACCGACATTATTTTCTTTTTTGCGCGTGTGTGAATTATTTAAAAACATTGTGTTTACGTTTTTTTCTTTTTTTCGCCAATGTAAAATTAGTTTCCACGTTTATCCACTTTAATTATCGTTTAATAATAATTTGTACACACGCTATGTTTTTATTTGATGTTTTTTTTATCGAAAATTCCAAAAACAACAATCTCGAGAACCAGACGCGAAGCGACAAAGTCCTGAATATTTGCATGCGCGAGGAAAAGCGTTGTATATGCGGATGCGCGCGCGTACACGTGTACACGTGTCCGTGGCGAATGACGACGGGGATATAAGACGGCACGTAAGGTCAATCCTGGCGAATGGCCCGAGCAATTTTCACTTTGCTCGGGTTATGCCCGCGCGGCTCCGCCTCCACTTGGTCTCTTTCGTACGTTACGTACCAGCGAGCGTAACAAAGAATGCAGCCAGGAAAAAAAGAGAAAAAATACTAAACGAGAGAGAGAGAGAGAGAAAGAATGTAAGAACGTGAAAGAACGAGAGGCGAGAGAATTTACTGACTGAAGGAATCGTCCTGATTTTCCTCCCCTGCGAGATTGCCCCGGCTGCACACCTTTTCAACGATTGACAAGACTGACTCTCTCTCTCTCTCTCTCTCTCTCTTACTCTCTCTTTGCTTCCGCTTTTCTCTCTCGCTGTCCTCACGTTCGTTCCCTACTTTTCGGGTGTTCACGATGCGCTCGTCCCTACCCTCGTTACTTCAAAATTGGACGACGCGAGAAAATTTGCCGTGCGTTTCCATTCTCCTTCACGGTCACCTCGTTTGCCGTCCCCTGCCTTTCTATCCATTCACAGTTTCGCTCTCGGAAGCGGATTCTCGGACTTTCCGCTCCGAAATTTGGAACGCCTCGCACACGGCCGGCGATATTGTTTCACATCGTGAGCGCGCGAACGCGCGCCTTCCTCGCGCGCGTTCCTTCTCCTCAAGGATGTAACTTATGAAAAGCGTCGTCGCAATCCTCTCCCGCGCGTAAAACGTTTATTAAGTTCCTGCGAAATGAACTCGAGAGGCGCTTACAGATCTTACGGCGCACGTGCGTGTGTACCGAGCTGCCCGCCGCGGAAGAGAATTTTTCCCGGACCCCGACTCGCCAAGTACCGTCTTTCCCCGCACTCCGGGAGGAAAACGTCGAGATGAAAACGTGTTATATAAAACAGTAATACTCGCGGAGTTAGAACAACTAATTTAATTTTCGCCGCTGCGAAGTGAACTGAGAAAATGTCACGGGTTCAAACGATGTTTCCGTAACGCGCCATGACGTTAACTGATCCAGTTTCGAGATATTAATACGTTCGCAAGAAGCAGATCTCAACCGCGATAACACCTTCTTTCTTTGAGGTCTTATTAGACTGAGACGAGATATTTCCGATTTAGCTTATGAGATTTATTTTATAACGTTCGAGAAGAAACGCGCAAAACCGAAAAAGAGAAACCGAAAAGCAAGAATTGATTTTTTTTTTTTTTGTGCACATAATGAGACAATATTTGAAAACGGATCGTATAACAATGTAGTCTACATCGCGTATAATCTCAAACTCCTCCGCGCGTACACCCTGTTGTATAAAGTGAATACTCCGCGCGTGCACCACGAGGCGGCGAGTGAGCAGCAGCTGCTCGATGCCGGGAACGATGCCTTTGCGACTCCACGGCACCGCTTCGGGAAAGTTTCGGACACCGGTGACGCACGGCCGGGGCAAAAGTTATCGAGCAATTTGCCTTCCACGGCGAGACGTCCGTGCGCGAGCGAAAGAAGAATCAGAGAATAGCGAGGGAGTTCGGACGCAAGAGTTCGGCCGAATCGTTGTCGTCATTCGAAGGCGAACGTCGATGGCCGTCGACAACGACGGAGACGGTGCCGGTTTCCACTGTACGTGTGCCGAGTTCCGACAACTTTCATCGAAACGTCGCAAACGCGACTTCTGGTACCCTTTGAATTTTAAACGGCCAACGACTCGCGGCCTCCTCTCTCTCTCTCTCTCGTCGGGACGATCCCCCGTCCTTCTCCCTTCTCCTCCTTGCTCTATTGGTTCCGTAATGCTAAAACTCGATTCCGATTGCAAAGCAGGTCGCTCCCATCCCGAGACTTCGCTCTTTTCTCACAAATCCCGATTAGCGAACAAAAGAGACATCCGATGTATGTGATTTGTTTTTTTATTTTTTATTTTTTTTTTGAGAGAGAGGTTTTTGAATTTGATTTATTTTTCACCCCATTTGCGTTTGAAATTTACACATCACCGATGTTACGTATTAGAAAAATGATTCGATCCACGCAATTGTATACAAGTTTGAAAATGTAAAGTTTGTTCGGTTTTGTTTCTTCACATATCTCGTTCCATCGAAACTTCTAATTAGGAACATAATCAAACTTGTAAATAAACGCAAGTCCAGAGTCTGAGCGACGGCGCTTTCCGTCGTATGATTTAGCATATTATTGCTCCGAGCCGTTCATTTCCATCGCTCACAAAGAGGGTCGCGTTAGAGGAACAGCAAACGAACAGCAGGCGAACAAGCGTTAGTAGTTGTACGTCCGTACCTGCTTTGCATCGGAAAAGGACTTCGTGCTCTCTCTCTCTCTCTCTATCTATCTATCTTTATCGCAGAGAATACGCGCGCATGCAGTTTCTGTAACGTTCCGACGTGTAATCGACGTGTTTTCTATTCGGCGCGGGCGCGCCACGTCGATTCCACGGGGATAAATTTTTCCTGCGATGACGGCAGGACGTGCGGTGGGACGTGCGGGGAGACGCTAACACACGAGGCGAGCGAGCCTTCGAGGAAACGTCCTAACGATGCCAGTCTGCGCGAAGCAAGCTACAATCGGCCGAGAGAGGAGAGATGGGGCGATGAGGGGGGTCAGAGGCGGCGGAGAACGGTAGGAAAAGGAATTACCAAGTGGACGTTGTCGACGACCCGGCGTGTCCCGGGCGTCCCCCGGGAGACATCCGGCTCCGCTCGGGATACGGGACGGTAATGGTGTCGCGGCTGTGCGAACGCGCCAAGAGCCTGGCACCGTGCCCGGACATACAGGACCCTTTCCTTTCTTCCTTCCTTCGTGACGAGCTTGTTAAATTTATCGAAAGCGCCAAATTAGGAAGGAAGCGAACCCTCTCTCTTCCTTTCACTCCCTTCCGCAAGCCATAGAAACTTCAGATCTGACTGCGGATTTGAGAACGGTGAGAAATAGAGAGAGAGAGTGAGAGACAGAAAGAGAGACCGCGCGAGAGTCGCGTACTTGTCGACGAAATAAACCTCGGAAATACATAACTGCGTGTGATAAAACGGTTGAAAAAAAAAATTGTACAAATTGTCGATAAAATTTTTCAACCAACAGCTGCGCCTACTTCTGAATATGACAAAACCCCGAACTCTGTGCCAGCCATATCGCGGGAGCGAGTACGTATACATTTTCCCTGTCTTCTTCGCGAGTTTACGGTTATCACCGCGCCAGCTGACGGCGGAAGTGTATGAAGTAGCCTTTTCGTCCGGGAACCATGAATGATCTGAAACTCCAGAGAAACTGTACTCTTGCGGAGGGCTTCGAACGCGCGGGGCGCGCTCGTCGAATCCGAATCGCAACGATTATTGCGGTACCAGCTGACGACGACGACAACGACGACGACGACGACGACGAGATCCCCCTAAACTACTCGCGAACTCAACCTCTACTCTCATCATCCGTGTCGTGAGACGTAACGACGGCAATCTCTTAAGCTTAAACAGCGCACGAATCATGCGCACGAATATCGCGAGATAAGCAAAAATTTTGTTTCGTTACCTTTGTAACAACAAAGCACGGCGCGCGCCGCGGCTCTCTCTTTTTTTAAAGCGGCGCTACTTTTTAAATTACAACACGTTTCCAGCAAGTTGCCATCATTCTGGTTCATAGCCGCTAATAATTCTCTGCTGCGAGGAAAAAACGTGAAAGAAATACGAGTTTCCACCGAAAAAACCCCGTCGTCCGGGTTCCTCCCGCATAACGACGCATAAAAACCGCGCTGCATATTCAAATTCCTAATTGCCCTTCGGCAAATAAATTTTGGCGCCGTCTACGAGCGACGCGCATAAGCCACTGCACACTTGTGTCCGTCTCTCTCTCTCTCTCTCTCTCTCTCTCTCTCTCTCTCTCTCTCTCTCTTTCTCTTCCTCCCTCTTTTCTCCCTTGCTCCCTCTCCCAGTGATTTATAATTATAATTACAGGTAGCGCGAGCTCGTTCATCAATTTCGGCGGGCGGCGCGCGGCAAGCGGCCGCGTATTTTTAATGCGGATGGCCTCGTTCCAGGTAGCTGCGCGCGCGAGCTCGTATATCACCGACAGTTTTGTGCAAGCTGTTACGAGACGGCACTGCGAAATAAAAATTTTCCCCCCGCAGAATCGCAGCGTCATAAACCGCCCGACCGTCTCGCGGGGTAGTCTCGCGCCTCGTCGGGGGGATACGACGCGTATTTAAGTTTGCGACTTTATCGCGAGATCGAGAGAGAGAGAGAGAGAGAGAGAGAGAGAGAAGCGCGCCGTTTATACGTACGCGCGCGCGCGCGCGCGCGGGTCGCGCAACATTTTTGTCGAGATTCAGCAGTTACGGAACATAACGCGCCGCTCGTAAGTCCGCGGATCTATAACCTAAAGCTCTGGAAAAGTTTTGGCCTAACTTTTACACCCCGCTCCGTATATACTTATGCATACACAGCAACAAATAAAATGTGCGAACTCTCAGCACACTTATTCTTTTCTTGTGACCTACCGTTCGAGTTTTTTTCCTCGTTTTCCATTTTTTTTTTTTTTTTTCGCAATTTTTTTGCTCCCATTCTCCACTGAAAACGTTTTACTCAATTCGCTACAACGGCGAAGTAATCTCTAAGCTTAATTCTCGTTCAAGAAACTATTGAACGAAGTCCTTGTCATCCCCCTCATTGAAGAAACAGAGATTAACGCTTTAGCTGGCACCGAGCGAGCCTCCCAGTTCGCCATTGTCTGCTCGTTAAGAAGGCGACACATGGCGCAGATTAATTATGAGCGATTGCTTCGGGATTAAACGATCTTCTGGCCGGGTAAACGTAGATTCGCCGCATACCGACCGAAAATGCTGATGTAACGAGACGTACGGCGTCTAATACCAATCCCGGTTGGCCGATCCTAATGAAATTCACGGCATCCCGTAGTCGCGTCGATGCCGTGGAATTGCCTAATAAGCGCTATTCGTGACAAATTGCACGCTCGTGATGCAATGGTATTTTGAGCCGGCACACGGCTCAACAAAGACGGAGATAGAGCCTAGAGAGAAAGATGGAGAGAGAGAGAGAGAGAGAGGGAGGGAGAGGGAGAGGCTTCAAGGCGGATGCGAGGAAGAGGTCGTAACCTGGCTCGAATAACGGATTGTTGTGTTACCGAAGCGGAGCAACATACATCACGGAGTCAACATACATCAGGACGGAGACTACAAACTGGAATGACAATAATTGATTTCGCACTTCCTTCTTTGTTTCATTCCACCTATCACATTTTCCTCTTCTCTCTCCTCTTCTCTCTTTTTATCGACTCAGTCAGATTCGATTCAGTAATCTGAGCTGTTTGTTTGCTCCGCGATAAATATGTGAGATGCGACATAAATATATCTAAAAATATCTGCCACTTAACACGAAACGAGTGACAATTTTTTCGATATTATTTGATCAGTACGTAAAAACATACTTGAATTATAAAAAAATACTTGAATTATTTCTGAAATAATATTAAAGTTTTACCAATGCG
This sequence comes from Pseudomyrmex gracilis, assembly GCF_002006095.1. Classification (NCBI taxonomy): domain Eukaryota; kingdom Metazoa; phylum Arthropoda; class Insecta; order Hymenoptera; family Formicidae; genus Pseudomyrmex; species Pseudomyrmex gracilis. Next base: position 581,881 of record NW_018020613.1, read on the forward strand.
CCGAGACGATTTGTTTATTATTTGATTTATAGCTGACGTTAATTCGCTCGCGAGAGAATAATATCCCGACACACTCGCAAATTGCTCTTAAACCCGAAGTCGCGTGAGCGATTCGACGGAACGGTTCAAAGATCGCTTCACGCCTCACGTTACACACCAAGGCTTACCGGTTTCAGAATGTTACTCATCTCGGAGTTAATAAAATATATTTCTCTCTTTCTTTCTCTCTTTCTTTTTCTCTCTCTCTCTCTCTCTCTCTCTCTCTCTTCTGCTTCGTTTCTGTCTTGCTCGTGGTGCTTTCCCTGTCTTTCTCATCTCTCGCGCTCTCGTACATACGATGGTTCTACTCGACGTTTTCTCCTCCTCCCGCGTATCTTCCTCCCGCTCCCCCCCTTCCGTGCCCGAACCATCTCACGCTCTATACGCAGGCTCTAACCCCCTATATCTCGTTTACCCATCCCGCAGCATCTCCGCGCAAGCAACCACTCGCGCCTCAGTCGGCCCGGTAATTTCATGCTCGAACTGACAGGGTCGATGGAAGGCACCAGTCAGAGAGATCCTCACCCGGGGCGACGGCCCGTCATCTTTCATCATCTTCACTTCCGAGCAACACCTGCCGCCTTGCAGCCGCTAGCGCCGATTTCGCCGAGAAATTGTTGGCGTCGCAAGAAGTTCCGAGAGAAGGCGGCACACATCCGAGCGCACAGACGCCATAGTAATCCAATTCGACTCTTATCAATCTGAGACTCGAAGACGAGCCAGAAAGAGAGAGTAAGAGAGAGAAGAGAAGAGTAGAGAAGAGAGAGAGATCTCGCTTCTCTCCTCCTCCCGATTCTCCCGGATCAGAATTGTCAAATAGCAAAGAATCTCGTCGCGTTTGTTGACTCGAAAAGTACACGCGGAAGAAGAAACTCGTACACAGATAATACGGATAACGGAATTGTCTAATTTTTAGCTGATATTAATTCGCTCTGTGTGTGGAAGGTATATCCGCAAACTCTGTTCTCGAGCTCGAAGTCACACGAGCCGTTCTGCGGGACGGTTCGGAGATCAAAGAGCAAGGAAGCGGAGTTACAAAGGAACGAGTCCCATGGGAAACTGCGCTGCGTAAGCAATGGTAGTGGTTTCATTGGATATACTTGAATATGCGAACACGCCGATGTATCGCGCATTTAAATTGCATTTGCTCTCCGAGATAGCGATAAAATTATATCGTTATTGCTTGTTTTATAAAATATATAATTATTTTTCAGAATTTTTTTTGTACGTCAAGCTCTTGAAAAATGTTTCCAAATCACTTCGTTAAATTTTCTCGCGCCACATATGTCCGACGACTTCGCGCGCTAGCTTTGCAATTCCACAAAGTACGATACTAAAAAAATCACACCGCGTCGGTAATATATTTCAAATTCGTATACGCTGCTCCACATAAATACACGCCAGTTTGATAACGCCGTCTGTCCGTAAAGTTGTTGGAAGCCGTTTAAATCGACTGAAGCACCGCGTCAAGAAGTCAAATAACTCGGTCAGTCAGAGGGGAAAAGTTTCGCGAAGTTGAAACGCGCGAGATGCGTTTTTGACCGAAATCGGGGCCAGTTATTACGTAATTTTTCGTAATTGATTCTAATCGAAATGTCCTCGTCTGTGGCTGCGATAAGGCGATTATTTCGATCAAAATCGCGAAAAATTACACAGCTTACAATCGATGAACAAACGTACGTCCTTGATAAGAGATGACTCGCAAATCTCGTGAGAATTGTCGGTTATGGAGGACGATTACAGAAATACAGGTGGTCTATATATATATCGACGATTCGAGGAAACTAATCTCAATGTCACCTCGAAGTTGCGACGTAGCGGAAAGTCCCCCAGGTGAACAGGCGCGATTTATATCGACGCGGTCGATAAGGCCACGCGCGATAACGTTTTCTTCCCTTTCGCTTCTCCCCCTTTCCCTCTAGTAAGTGGCATCATCATCGCGAATGCGGCCCCCGCCGCCGCGGAAGATCCATTTTACGCGCGTAATACGTCAAGGTATGTTCGCGAACGCGCGGCTCGGCACGGTCTCTTCTTCTTCCTCTTCTTTCCCGACTCTAACCCCCGCTTCTGGACCAATACCTTAAAAGCACTACCCAACCTTACCGCAACCGTGGCTTCTGAGAAGCTCGCTCGGGTTCTTCCCAGTCTCATGGTGGTTCCGCCATCACCCTCCCGAAGCACTCGCTATCACAGATTCGAAACCCGACGCGAGATAATCCTTCTCTTACACATCTGGCTCGTAGATCTTCCACTCCCCTCACCTTTTCTCGTCTCTCTCCCTCTGACCTCATCGCTGAGTGTGAATCGAAACTCTCCCGCGCTATCATCGCGCCGGCTTATGGAGCGCGAGAGAAGAAGATTCTTCTCTTCTCTCTCTCCTCTCTTTCTCTCTTTCTATATATCGTCGATATATATATATGTATATATATATATATATATGTACATGTATATATCACGCAATTTTTCTGCCCGCCATTCTATGGATGTTCACTCTTCAACGTCTACTTCCCTTCGAACCTCTCTTCTCACCTCTCTCCACCCCCCATTTCACGTAGCTCAAATTCTAACCCTCCTCGCAAAGACGTCTAGAGACACATTGTTATCACGCAGCCTGAGCTCACGCTTTGTCATGATACGTCACATCGCATCACGTCATATCATGCCGCGTCATCGCATCACGAGAAGCAGCGTGACAGCGTTGACCCCATTATGCAGTAACGAATTAATGAGATATTTTTGCAACAAATCATATTAGACAAGATAATCCAAAAAAAAAAGAGAAAAAAACAAAATCGTACTCATCTCTTTTACCAACTTTTATCGAAACAGTTATTACACAGTACACGCGACGCAGTTATCAAAATAGCTGTGCGATTTAAAAACCTACAGAGACTTCAATTCACTTTACATACATCGCTTTGCAAATTTTTTCGTTGCAATTTTGCGAGAAATATGACACCGCGCGCAAATCCAAAGATACGCTACTTCTTTTTCTTCCTCCTCTCTCTCCCCCCCCTCTCTCTCTCTCAAAGTAATTGTGTAATTAACTATCGTTCGCTCAACTCTGTAATTAGGTGCGACGTGGCAAAATGGCGTTCCTCTCGATAGTAGCGCAGGGTCCGTTGAAAAAAAAAAAAAATTGAAAGAAGGAAAAAAAAGATCCAGACGAGAGATGGGGGAGGGGGGGGGGGGGGGGTATGTGACGCGACGGCGAAATGGATTCAATTAATTCTCGCAAAGTGTCGCGATGTCGTATTAAAATGAAATTCCGCTTTATATCGTATCAACGCGCGCATTTCTCCTGCCTCGTTGAGATTATCGCGTCGCCCGGTTAAAGCTTTAAAGCCTTCGCAACGTCGACCGAGCCACCAGCGAATAAATTTATCATGACCCAGTGATCAATGTAGAAATAAATAATCTTTCGCGGCCACGTGTTTTCAAGAGGCATTATGCAAAATATATATATATATATTCTAAAATACAGGTACACGTAAGAGTTCGCGCAATGTTTTAATTAAAAACGCTCTTTTCAATATTAAGAGAATAACATCCAGAGAAACTTAGAAGATTAATCCACTATCTCAGTGTAAAGTTAGAAATAGAGTCTTACTGAAAAAAAAATTAATCGTGACAAATACATTTTTATCGATCCGTAACGAATGTTGCCGAACTCGATGAAAACTACAGATTACAAGGCTACGATGTAATATCAAGAACGTAAGACATCGCGCTTTGTCATTCGTGAATACACTCACACACACACACACACACACACACAATTTTGTGAAATAACACCGAAAGCGTTCGGGGTCACCTCCGCTTAGAGATAGTCGCAGTTCTTCTTCTGTTGAGGAAGCCGATGGGAGAATGTTGCGCGACGATAAATCATTCGGAAGTTCCGTATCCACCCTTCTGAGGTGGTGGCGGCATCGTTTCGCCGGCGCGAAATAACGAGTGCCTTTCATTGGCCACGAGCGTTGCGAAAAAGGTAACGACAATTTTTCACCGTTAGCAACACCTGCGCGTTAAATGAATACGAATTGATTCGGAGGCCGCCTTCCGAATAGGCTCGTTTTATTTTCATCTGTTGCGAGCGATTCCAATTCTCCCTTTTTTTCTCTCTCTCTCTCTCTTTCTCCATCCATCTCTCTCTCTCTCTTTCTCTTTCTGTGGTGACCGCCTAGATGCTCGAGTGACGTAAGTTCGCGCGAATTATTTGATTCGATATTATTCACGTAATTTAGACGAAATTAGACGTGGATGAGGATGTTTGCCAGACACGTGTCTACGTGTCTTTATAACGTAAAATTGTGCGCGTTGAGTCGGAATATCGCGCGAACAACGTGAACGTACGAGAATTGCTTCGGAATGGCAAAGCGTCCTTCCTGTGAAACGCGCGCGTTTCTCCTACCAAAGAAATATACTCGCGGTGTGAACTTTTATCACTGAGATAAAACAAAACACAAGGCACACACAAGTGTATCGCGATTTTCTTTCCTCGGGCAATTTTCAAATTACTCGAAAGACTGTGCGACTACCATCTCGTAATTCGCTTTCTTCGCTCCCGGAATATGTTCACGTTCACGCCAAACGAGCGCGCTCGCGAGCGCGCGTCTTTTCTCCCTCCCGCCGTTCTTTCGGGAATAAAATTTCAAGGATTCTCTTCCACGCTTCAGGACAGTGACCGTCATCGCGCTTTTATGGGACGGACTTTTTTTTTTTCTTATCAGGAATATCAGGCGAAGGAAAGTATCGAGTCAGCGAGTTCGTCGTCCGTTCTCAGTCTCCGGTGGTGGACCACCACCAACAACTACCACGTCTTTCTCTTTCACGGTGAGATCAAGAGAGAAGGAAGAGAAGGGTTGCAGGATCCCCACGTGGCAAACAATCGCCTTCCCTTATCCGGAGGTCGTTCCTTTATGTCCATCGTAAACGGCGGACGAGTCGAGCACACACTTCCTTCCCTCTTTCTAATAGAAAGAAAGAAAGATCCAACGAGAAGAGGATACGTCCGATTCTTCAATTATTACAACGTGACTTTTACAATTTGAAAAAGTCATTGAGCGCGATATTCCGCCTCGCGCATTTCATTCCGTCCTTTCTTTATTTTTTTTTACGATGATGAAGTCGAGACGGATATCCACACACACACACACACACATACACACGCGCGTCGCGATAAAGCGTAAAAACATATATCCCCATATTATGTCCAATAAAAATTGATTATATCCAATAAAAATCTTTCCAGCTTTGTTCGCTGATTGGAGGCACCGTACGAGGAATCCCCACGCTCGGAGCGTCGTACGAACAAACGGTTTCATAAATCATCGTGACACGCGCATAAATGTTTCTTACCGTCCACACTCGGACAGAGGAGAGGGGAAAAGAGAAATAATTTGGAAACTAATGGCCAGTGGATTGCTCGACTACTGAGTGGATGTATGCGCGCGTGCGAAATCACCACGGCGGGTTTTCATCCCTGACGCGCGCGCGCGCGCGCGCAAAGGAGATATACCGAGAAACGGACAGGGGATCCATCAATCTGGAACGGCGCACTGCGAATTCGGTTGTCATCCGTGGGTAAAGATGACTGATGGAGGATCGGTCAGAGACGCTAATGACACGGACTTGCCGCTTGCTGACTGCAAAACATCCGCGATAATGGATATCGCGTTACCGCCATTCGGACACGCTCAACTGATCATGAAATAGGATATCTCCTTCGCAGACTCGCGCGATTTTGGTTTAGAAATAAAATGTACTATTCATTTTTATTGCTTCTCTTTCTCACTCTTTATTTCTCTTTCCCTCAATTTTCAGTTAGAGTATCAAAAGCCAGGTTGTTTTGCAACAGAGGTAACAAAAAAAAATCAATCTCGGTAGAAATTATCGGGCCATCGAGAATATACCCGGCAAGACTGTGATGTCAGCCGAGTTTTAGAAGAGAGAGAGAGAGAGAGAGAGAGAGAAAGAAGTGGAGGGAAGAGGATAGAGAGAGAAGGAAGCAAAGACTTCTCGTAAGAGTCCATTAGGACGGGGAATTCCGATAAAGGTGCGCGCGTCAAAGGGCTCTCCCCGGGTTAGGCAAACTTCCCGGGACGGCGGGCGATCAAAGTCAAGCGAAGCCAGGCAAAACAGCTATTGTTTCCTGATAACGCGATCAAAGAGCGACCCGCACCGCGACTTGTTCCTTCTTGGCGAGGGCGTCGTTCGTGAACCATCCTTCCCACTCCCTCTCCTCTCCACGGTGGTGTACTGGAAAACCCGCAAGAACGAACCCCGCAGTGACGGCTTTTGATGCCGTCGCCTGTAATGACGACTCCGATACCCCCGTAAGAAATATTTCTTGTGCTTCAAAAATATCTCTCGAAAGAGAAAGAAAGAGAGAGAGAGAGAGAATGTAAACACGTGCCATTATTTTCCGATTGCAAAGCCATTCTATGCTTCATAAAAATGTGAAAATAAATATTTTAAATTCCGAAGAGATTTTTTCTGTGTTTTTTTACGTCACATTTTTCATACGCATATTAAATGTCTAGACCAGCAATTTTTTTTTTTTTTTTACAGGGTATGTGTATTCTTCTTTCGTTCGTCAGTCGCGAAATATCGATTTGCAGAGCCAGAGCACCGCCTACTTTGCACATTCATGAAGCGTTTGCTATCAAAGACCGTCAAGATCGCTTTCCCCGAGAGGAATCGAAGCGGAGCCGTATCTATGTGTTTGCGGTAACCTCGGAAGCGCAGATCGATCGATCACCGCAGAGGGCTCGCGACGACACGGTGACCTGGGGATCGATGTCGTCAGTGACGATCCTCCCTTCCCCGTCACGCTAACGTGATCGTACATGTGTATCGCCACCAACGCCTGTCCCGAAGTCGCGCTACCGTTTTGATTAATTGCACTTCAATAAGCGCCTGTCTTCGCGGCTCGCATCCTTCTGATCCGCCGACGTAGGCGATCAGAGGTTTGTTCGTCCAGCTGTCGTCTCATGGTAATTACAGTACACGAGAGTACGAAGATGCGATCTTGTAACATGACGTGCGCACGTAACTTGCGTTTAGATCGAACCACACGTTAGTTCAATGGAAGTTTAATGAAACGAAGATCTATACGTGGTTTTGCTTTTCTCTCAACACCGAAGAGATTATTTTTACGTGTATATTTTCTCTCGTAATTTCTTGTGCACACACACATACAAAATTTTGAAAAATTTGATACGACATAGCGTAAATTAGAATCAAATCGACAAAAATTTGACATACAACGTTCGTGTTGGCGAACAATTCGACGGATATACTAATGGCGTTACGTCAAATCGCTATTCGGGTCGATCTGACGAAAAAACCACACCTCGATTCTTTTTACGACCGCTCCTAGATTTCATTTATCTTCCTGCTCCGATTCGTTTGCGCGCGCGCATTTACGCACGCGACTAAATCTGCCCGGAAGGAATTCAGAAATATAAAATGCTGTTGCGTCTTTTTTTTCTCACCGTTATCGCCGAAATAAAATTTTGCGTTTGAAAAACCATTAAAAATCCAGACGAATTTGACAGTCTAAATCCGCCGTTTTACATCGCAATCTTTTTCAAATAAGACTAGCACAACACAGATTTTGCTTTTCTCTCAACACTGAACAGATTATTGCTAAACGCACGCTATTATTGTTTTTATTTTAAAAACAGTAATACGTGTTTTGTGTCAGTGAACACAATCTGTTACCGCAATGACAGCTAGTATATACGTCTTACAAAACGTATAATACACATATGAGAGATGTCAAAAATAACGCATAAAAATCAAAATCAAACAATAGTTAAAGAGAGGAGTGAAAAAACAACACGTGACCAACTAGTCACGTTATTGTTTGATTTTGATTTTTATAAAAAATCAAAATTATTATTTCTGACATCTCTCATATGTGTATTATATGGTTTTTGTAAGACGTGTATACTAGCTGTCATTGCGGTAACATTGTGTAACAACAATCAATATCGAGAGAATCGATTGTGATTATTTACACACGCTTTTTCTGGTAGGATTTATTGAAAATATTAAAAAAAAAAAAAAAGAAAGAATCTTTCAAAACTATTTGATGGAGTCTCGCTCTGTCTTTTTGCGGCATTAACTTGAAAAACTTGCCGGTAAAAGAAACGAGGGGAAACTCGTCGAAATTGCAATCGGGCTTAGAATGCTACGAAGCAGTCAGTAAAAACAAAGGCATTTTGATGCAGAAGAGAGGCGGAAAAGAGCGACAAACAGAAATAGAAATAGAGAACGAGAGAGAGGGAGAGAGAGAGAGGGAGAGGAAGAGAAAGAAAGTAAGACAAAGACAGAGAAAAAGGATAGAAAGGCTTGTTGGATGCTTATACCGGCTTCAGAAATGAAAGCCGATGACAAGGGATGTCGGCAGTGATGGTGGTTGTGGTGGTGATAGTAGTGGTAGTTCTAGTCGCGGAGGATGCCAGGATTGCCGAACGAATGTGCAGATAAATGGACACAAAAATTCGGACAAAGCAAACCAAATACCGCATACCACGAATGCCGCGAGCTCACGGTCTCCTTTTTCAACGCACTCTCTAAGCCGACTCCAGATTTATTTTTCGCTTGGAGATACCAGAAGACAAGGAGAATTACTCGAAACGTGCAATTCGCTTATTACCGCCGCTAACGTGTAATTAATTCTAAAGAGTCTCTCTGACGACAATGTTTTTCGAAATTAAACAATTTATTTATAACGTATAAAAAAAGCGCGAGTTAAAAAACTACGTTGATTTGTGTTACAATTCGTGCAGTTATTCTCAGAGAAAACAACACAGAGAAACGTTACTACGGACGCAGACTTGCTGACCGATGCAGAAAGGAATGGTGGAGTCATCCGCAAAACTGGCTGATACGGTTACGGAAAAGGCGTAAAATAATTTCGCGGAACAGATCCCATAAAGTCTCACCGAACTGCCATAAATTTCTTTCCCGCGCAATGTTCCTCCAACTTTCAACCGTTTCCACTAAAACCTTGGAGCTCCCTCGAGTACCGTGAACTCCTTCTTGGTACTCTCCCCCCCTCTCTCTCTCTCTCTCTTTCTCTCTGAAAGATCTCGATCCTTGAGAATATTCAAAAAATTATTTCTCGTTGAATTGCTATAATTGCTCGCTGCAGCCAGCAATCTCGAGAACGTCTCGATCTATTGTTGTTTTTCGTGTAGTCGCGTTCGATATGTTCCATCTGTAGTTCTGACCACTCAGAAAAGAAATATACGCGATAAAATCTACGGAATATGTCGCATTAAAGGACGGTTCGGTCGTTTCGCGCCGTTCTTCAACAAACACGATTGACGCGAAAAGAAAGAGAAAGAAATATTTGACATCTGAAATATTTGAAACTCTCGCGAAGGCAATTTCGCTTAATTCACACTACAACGGCGCGCGGCAGCAAATATGAAGTTTCGCGCGCGCTGAAATTATTGGCGCGCTTGCGAAAGAAATTTTAGCGCGAATTTTGATGCTATAAATTTCTTGAAAAGCTCAGATCGCACGCGCGCGCGATAAATTCCGAATTTCCCTTCCGCATCCGAGAGAAACGTAAACTAGGTCTTCGCGCCGAAGTTTCGCGGTAAACACATTTGTATGGAATCGTTTAGTAGTCGCGTTATCGTTCGTAAGCCAAATAAGAATTGCTAAAGCGAAGCCAATTTTTTCCAACTCAACGGATACTTACGATCCCGATTTATCGCCTAAAAACAACGCACTAAGTCTTGGTGCGAATGCGCGTTTAAGATAACACACGCGTTTAAAAATCGCGGTACGCCGCGAGCAAAGAATTATTTTTCCCTATTTTTACAATCCAAAATTCGCTCTAATTTGTAAAAATGAAATTTTTTTTTACTATCCGGTTTTCAACTGCTTATCTCAACGTAATGTAAGAGATGCACTTGGAGGCCCGAAGAGCGCGTGTTCATTTGCATACATAGTTAAAAGCATCGATAGAAGTGTTCGAACAGAAAATCCGGACCGTAAAAAACCTTTAAAACGCATCCCGTAAAGGGGTTAAATCTCGTTACGTTCGTTAAAACGCTTTCGCATTCGACGGTAGTTGCGGTGGTTATTTATGTAGTCCCAGTCGATACAACTGTTGTCTGAACAACTGCTGTAAGCATTTGTCGAGCGTGCCGCGCAAAAATTCACATTTACCGAATCAGTAAACAAATATTTCTTCAGCAAGCTTTCCCACCTCTCGCGCATTCGCGAGAGCTTTTCTTCTCTCTCTTTCTCTTTTTTTTTTTTCGCAGAAGATGAACGAAGTGTTTGTTGTGCGCGCAATTCCCTACGTCACTTAACCATGAAGATCCACTCTAACTATCCGACAGTGCAGCTTCATTCTTATCGTTTTAAGCAATTTCGCTTCATTCTATCTCGCATTAATCGTTTTCATTATTTTTATTTTCCTTCCCGCAGTGTATGTCTGTGTGTGTGCGCGCGATGTGTATTAGGGAAGACGATGTATCAACGTAACATATACACTGAGACGCATCAACTACCACTCCGGCTACCTCTTTCACGCTTTCATGGACTACGCGTCTATTTATCCTCTCCCTAACGAGGACCCGTCCACGGGAATAAATTCGTTCCTTTCCAAGACGAAATTTTTCGTCCCCTATTTACCGCGGCAGTCATCCGGGATAACGCGATGAGAAGCAGGACGTCGTCAGCGGGCAGATAGCGCTATCGCCGGTTCACGCTATCGGCGCACTTAAAATCTCACTTTTACTCTTTCGCCTCTTTTCTTCTCTTTCTCTCGCAAGAACGAAGTCAATGTCGTCACGGCACCGCCGGCTGTTGCCGTTCGCTACGACGTCGTTGAGGCGATGAAGAAACGGTAGAAACAGAGGAAACGATGAGAGATAGAGAGAGAGAAAGAGCGAGAGAGAGAGAAAGAGAGAGAGAGAGAAGTAGAGGAGGTAGAGAAAGACATGGTAAGCCTGGCGAGAGGGTGGCACTCTCGCAGCGGGGGTTGAATATTCATTCGTGTTACATATGGATCAGCCCTGAGCAGTGGTGGTTGGAGCTAAGAGGAAGAGGGTGCGCGCTGCCCCGCGGATTCTGGAGTAAGGGCTCGAATATTGCGTCGATCCCGAGCAGGTGCCGCGCGCGTGACGAGGACCTCTAGAGAGAAGGCCATCGTGACCGCCGGGAAGAGACATCGGAGGTGTCTCCGATAAGAGCTCACCTCTTTCTCTTTCTCGACCCCTTTCGTTCTCTATTGCCCCGCGCCTTTTACGCTGATTATCTCAAATTTTTTTTTGCGGACGATCATCGAAAATTTATGCAGCTCGTAGTTCGCACCTTTAATTTCACGCAGATTTTCCGCCGTTTTTTAAATTAAACCGTTCGAGATTACATCGGGGGGTTCCGAGCGAGCGTGTTAATAAAAACAGAGAGAGAGAGAGAGAGAGAGAAAGAGAAAGATAGAGAATTACTAATACAAGATATTTCAAATAAGTTCTCTACAGCTCATTTTCTTCTAGAACAGATTGAAATCTGAAATAAAAAAATATATTTGTTCCACGTGGAGAACTGATATAGAAACCAAGATACACACTTGTTTTCCCTATATAATACACACATCGTAGCTCGGTCTGTACTTACGCGCGCGCCGCGTGTGTATATACCATCTTTACGCCAAACAAATAAAGTGGAGCAGTAAACGACCGCGTATAACGCTAAATGTCGGTTATAAAGAGAGATTCGAGTTTCCCTGTCAACACACAAGTAGTCACCGCAAAAGTTTTTATCGACACTATAATTTAAGCAAAAATCCGATACGCGCGTGTTCCCAAGAGAGAGAGAAAGAGAAAGGGGAGGAAGGGAGAGAGAGAAAAATTCTCGTGTGCAACCAATTACCATAATTTCACTCACTTTTTTTGTCGTAGGTTTTACTATCCGCCACTCGCTCTCGCAGAGTAATCAAGAGAAAATGAAGATAAGAATTGTTATATTATTGCAACCACCGCGAATCGCGGTGCGCGTATCGCCGCGGTAATGCGAGAGTGATGTCAAACAGTACGACCGAATGCAACTCGTAGCCGGATAAATGTGTGTAACGTCGTAAACGTGATTTCCCAGGACGCGCGAGCGCGCGCGTGTGTGTGTGTGTGTGTGTGTGTGTGTGTCTGCTAGAACAAATCTCCATTTCGTTCTCGGTGTCCCTGTTAGACAGAAATGACCGAGACGCAGCGCTGCCGATAACGATCGGGAAAGTTAACTGGGATATCAGGACGCGCACGGGCTAAGCCTCGCGGCCGTAAAAGGGCCTTTCGTCCTCGCGTCCGGGTTGGCCGAAAAGCAATAAAGCTACTACGCTTAACGTCTTATAGACGCTCGGAATGTTTAGAGCCCCTCCGCGGTATGATGCGCGTCGTCGTGCGCCACGAGGTGTAGGGTTTATTGCTTACGAGCGGCCTGTATGTCCTCCTCCCTTCACCGCTCTCTTCTCATCATTCTCGTCGTCGCCTTCGTCAGGTTATCTTCGTCATTTGACGTCGTCGTCGCCGCGAATACCGTGACCGCACTTCCTCTTTTACGTTCCTCCGAGGCAGCAATGTAGTCAACTAATACCGTTCTACGTGGGGAGATACGCGAGAAAGAGAGAGAGAGAGAGAGAGAGAGAGAGAGAGAGAAAGGGAGAGAAACGCGTGTGTGTACGTGTGTGTACGCGAAACCTTCCGATGCTGACACTCTCGTTGCCCCGACGTGGTATACGAACGATATAACCGACAGCACGCTGCTTATAACTTATGCTCAGCACTTTCTCGCGTCTCGCGTGTGTATGTAACGCATACGTTTGCCCGATCTTATGTTATACGACTATGTAAAGTACGTACATGTACATACGGCGCGAGGGATAGAAAGGGAAGGGGGGGAGGAAGGTGTAGCACAGCGAATTATGAAAATACCGAGGCTGTGTTGGTGAAAACTAACTGTAACCGTTTACATTTGGCAAATACGGAAACTGTGTAATTTCACGCACCGGATGTCATCCGTAAAACAATGTTGACCCTCGCGCTAAAATCTAACCAAAAGTGCTGTGCATTGTATGTTCAGGAGGAATTTGAAACTCTCGTGTTTTTAAAGATATACATCGCGCGTGTGTGTATCAAGATGAAATAATATATATACTTTCTCCTACGTGTGCAATATTTGGATTGCATAATACCGCCACTCGCCCGGGAGTGCACTGGATTATTTACGGATGTTAATGGTACGGAAGATTTAGTAGAACACGGGGGGTGAAACGCAAAATAGGGTAGAGTCATCGCGAGCCGAGGGGTGGTTTGCTGTCATTAGCAGCACCTATTGACAAATATGCCTGCCCTCGTACTCGACACTAATGCCACATCATCTCTCGAACTTATTATAATATGATATAATCTCCCTTCCTCTCCTTTCTCTCTTTCTCTCTCTCTCTCTCTCTTTCATTCAAAACGAAGAAGCGATGCTACTGGCAATAATAAAAATGAAATATTGAGACCCTTTTGAGAGTGTCAAATTCACAGATGTAGGACGTAAGAGTCCTGAGGAAAATGACTATGCAAAATACAACGAAGAAGATGATATACGCACGAATCTTAATCTCAAACGGATTGTAAAAACGTGTCGTCGTTTGTTATTTTATATATGTTGATAAAATTTGGTTGGCGTGTCACTAAAAAACCGAAAGTCAAGATTCTCTTTCACGTCTCCGCTAAGTTATCAAGAAGTTATCGCAAAAGTCCACTTCTGGACGGTTTCAGTAACTCAAAGGAGGGAAGCTTTTTCGCTTAGCGGCCATTTCGTTCATTTCCGTTTCTGAGGAGAAACGGGAGGGGATCCATTTGCTACCCTCCCCGTCCCTCAATTCCTTCTACCATCTTCCTTCGAGGCATCGAAGGCTATTGTATGTCCCAACCCCTTTTCTGTCCCTTCCTCATCCGTCAGTCAGTTTACATTAGTTGCCGCGGCATCCATCGGAGGAACGAGGAAGAGGCGCGGGTAGAGAGGAAGGAGAGAACGCCCGTTCCGTATTTAAGGCGGCCATTACGACGGTGTAATTATCGCTTTTCGATTCCAATTTGATTCATAAGAGCCGACAGGACTCTCGCGAGAGAAATCCGGAAAGTCGAGAACGCGCGCGCGCCCGGGATGACGTTCGAAGGCATTCGGAGAAGCCGGAAAATTGCGAAACGAATTCATTAAATTCGACCCCTCCGATTAAATCTGGCACTCGACGCGCGTCGATTATCGCACGAAGTCGCGAAAACTTCATCCGTCATAATTATTTGTGCCGCTTGCTCCTTTCCGAAAGAAGGTTGTACACAGATTTCAAAAAAAAAAAAAAAAAAAAAAACGCGCGGACGAGACGACAAAGAAGATTTTTCGTGAAATATCGCGAATTCATTAAATTCGACCCCGTTCGCAAAATCAATCTGCCACTCAAAACAACGACTGTCGCACGATATAACGCGGAGATTTCTATCTATTGCATTCGTATTGTGTATCACTTTACAAAATATTTATATGCACGTAAACAACAAAAAGACGGAAAAAAATTGTGTAATCAGACCGCAAATAGCATTCGTGCAAATTTCCACGCGAATGAAACTCTCTTATCAAATCTGAACACGTTACGTAACACGAAACACAGTAAATCTTGGATGAAGAACGTTAACGAAAATGAATGGAGAACAACAACTGATATTAAACCTTCCGCGGGACACAAATGTATCGAGATTTATATTTGTGGTCTTGAGCAGGTACACTATACACGGGAAGCTCGCAAATACGCGGTCTGTGAAAAAATAGATGCCCGACTTGGCGTCCCGAACTATCTGTGCTACCCGCAGGATGGCAGCACCTGCATCAGGTGGCCTTCGCTTTATTTGTCCACCTTCCTCCTCGCGCCGGCACAAATACACGTGTACAAATCCAAGTTTTTTTATTTTTTTTTCCTCTCACCTCATTTTTCCATTTTCATACTTCACATTTTTACGCGTATTTTTCTTTCGCTTTCTCGCGCGCTCGTCGGCTACAAACAAATATCATCAAATAGATCATTATCCATTCTCCTACCTCACCGTTCTTTTCTTTTTTCTTCTCCCGCCTAACTCGGTAGGGACGTTAAAACTCTCTTTCTCTCACGCAATTCCTTTCGCCGCTTCGGCAACCCCTGACCCGACTTTCCGTAAAATTGTGCACGGCTGCAGCGCGTTTTTCCTCGACCCGGTTTACTCGTGTTGCCGTGCAAAAGGGTTGAAGAGAGAGAGAGGGACGCGGCGGTCTTTTTAAGGGTGCAGGCGCGCCATTTAAATGTCCTCGCGCGAGAAGGCAAAACAGCGCCAGACCGGAGCTCTCGTCGAGAGGATGAAGCGAGAAGAGAGCTCAACTCGCGCGAGAGCTCACTTCTTGCGACCCGAACGTCGAAACGAGGAAAACGCGGAGTGAAAATCGGCGTCCCGGGTTTGAAAGAGAAAGAGAGCTTCTAGACCGGTGGTGTCGCAATTTTTCCGGGTTCGTCGAGTCGAGTCGTAAAAACACCGCGTCTTTTTAGCCGCGCGTATATTATTTCGCAATACACACACACACACACAAAAGATAATCCAAAAAAAGTGCACATTATTTACTTCGTATGTAACCGTAATCAATATACCTACTCGTATATCACGTGATTATTAATTAAATTACTAACGTTAATTAATTTATTGTTTATACAGCTCATTGTAAAATGTAGATGCGAATCGTTCGTATAAGCGATAGCGAGCGATATTTTATGATCTGCGGGCGAATGAAAATTATATTTGAAATTATCTCCCGGTGTGCGCGCAACGTCGCGAGAATAAAATGTTACAACAATAGCCGTGCACATTACGAAATTGTGCAAATTATTTCGAGTATCGCGCACAATGATCATTACGGCAGCTTTTATAATTTACCGTGGGACGTTAAAACAAATATGCGACGTTATACACGCGCAAGAATAAAAATACACACAGATGCGCTGAGAATTAAACTTTCACTCTTGCGATATATATAAAAAAAAAAAAAAGCGTTTTATCGCTTTTTACGAGAGAAAATGAGATTTCTAGTAGAAACAAAATTACACATTTTGCGATGTGTAAAAAACGAAAAACAAAAAAACGATAATTTTAGTAACGACATTGACAGCTCGTATTCCGCTATCGTATTTTGAGAAAATCGATTGCATCGTCGCGCGCGCGTGCGGCACGTTGGGAATGTTTTCGCGGCCCTTTGTCCTTTGTCCGTGCGCGATTCCTCCCTTCCTCGTGAGTCGCTTAAACAAAGTCGCCGGTCGGTTCGTGCTAGCACACAGGCGACTCCGTTTCGGCCGTTAAATGCATTCCGAATGCATTATCCGCGGCCATAAATCGCCTTTACAGCCGTAGATCAATAATTCCATATCCACGAGCGAGCAGAGGGCCACATGCACACGCTCGTTTATTTACCGCGCCGCCGCGCCGCCCCGCGCCGCCGACTGGTCGTCATCGCGACCATAGTAGTCGATTTTCTCGAAATTCCAGAGGCCGAACCGTCCTTTCCCATCACTATCGCGTGGGAACGACGATTTATCGCGGTTTGTCGGTTAACAGAGATATGCGAAAGAACGGCACGAGTTACGTGAGATAATACCCTTTTCGATTCAGCCCCGGAGTTGAACTTTGCTACGTACGTGTACATTGTGTAAATACTCTGATTGCGCGCGCGCGTGCACACACACACACACACACACACACACAAGTCAAACAATGATTTTTTTAACACTAAAAGCTGCATTTACAAAATGTTTGTTTTTGTTTTTCAAACGTTTATTTTTCACAAGAGCAAAAAGTTGAACACCCGCAATGAGAAGAATACATTATCAAGAATGTTTAATTAAGACAAAGATCCGCATTTACGTTACGGCGCGAGAGAGAGAACGCACGAGGTACGATGTATAAAATTCGAGAGAAGCAGAAAAGTTGGGGGAGAGATAGTTGAATAAATGCGCGACAACCAAAGTAACACGAAACTGACCAGCGACTGTTCCTTTGATATTACAATAGCGGCGGTATAACGTCCGGACGCGAAATCGGCTTAAGCACTTTTGAATAATAACGAAGGGCACGCGCGTTTGCCTCGACGAATGCGGGAATTACGTCGGAACTGAGTTTTGCCGGAAAATAAAGGAGATTCGCTTTCTCTCTCTCTCTCTTCTTCCCTCCCCCCTCCCTCCCTTCCTTCCCCCTTCTTTCTCTCTCTCTCTCTCTTTTTCTCATTGGAGGCAACCGAGCGCTACATAAGGAATAATTTAATTTCATATGCTCCGTATTATACAATTTGTATGCACATGCCATTTGCGTGACCTTTTTCAACTTTCTCTCGCGGCGGACATTACCGATGCACTTTACAATTAGGTGAAATAACATTTTTATATTATACCGTCCATATAAAAGTGTCGCGCGTGTTACGATACTTTCTCATGTTTTAATGATTTTTCAATATTAAATGTACACACGTGTGTGTGGGCGTGTGTATATGTGTGAATGTACATACTTCAACAAAGTCCTAAGTGTGCTCTCGTACACTCGCGCAATCATCCTACTTTCAGCAACTTCAATAAGACTCGAGGGAAAGCGAAATAGACGCAAAGAAAACGTGTAAGAATCTGTTACAATCAATTCCTGCTGAAACCAACCCCTCGTGCGCTTTCGACCCTTTACATGAAATATTAAGCTTTCCGTACACGCACGGTTTCTGTTTTCGTTCATAGTGAATGTGTCTTAGCGCGAGCTAAAACCACCCGGCGTAAACTTGTCTCTTTTTCTGCCTGACCTAGATTACGCTCACACGTGTATGGGTATCCGCGGGGTCGTATAAAATCGAGGGTGGGACGTATCGAATAAACCGACGGCGATGCCAGAGAGACAACGCGAACAGTCGATCATCCGTCGAATAAAGAATTATAAAACTGTTTTCTCCCCTTCGAGATGAGACCGAAAATATTTTGAACGAACGTATACAGGGTGATTCGTAATAAAGTGTGACCGACGTATAAATATTCGCAAAAATTGAAAATATTAAAAACAAAATTCTTCGTACAAAAACTGTTTACTTGTTACGAGATATTTTATATTTTAATTTGATGTAATTTTACACAAACGATGAAATATCTCGTAAAATATTCATTTGATGTGAAAAGAGCGCATCATTATTTTAAAAAAGATGCGAATTTGCACCGAGCAGCATAATTTTGACGTGTCTCCATAAAAAATTATCTCTTATTCGAAGTTGAAACATTCTATTGTTAAAACTTTTTACGCCAAATATTGCGAGGAATCGATTTATGCAAGCACATTTGAATCGGTTCCGTTAAAAAAAAAAAAAAAAAAAACCGAGATTAATCTTGGAATCTCTTTAATGCTTCTAAAAAAATTATTTCCATCATACAAACCTTCTCTATATTATTTTTTGTATAAAAAAATTTTTTATATCCTCAACTTCCCCAAAAATATTTACATCGGTCACTTTGTATGAATCACCCAGTGTATTCGGGAACTAAATCTCTCTCGAAATAGCATCTCGTCGAGATTACATTACAGATATTAGATTGCAAATTTCATACCGGACATTTTTTTTATTGAATCACGCAAGTACGATCGTAAAAAAAGCCAAAGTTGAAAAATTCACGAAGTATTGACTTTTGACGTGGAATATAAATATTCACTTAAACGTTCTCTCTTCTCTTTCTACTCTTTTTTTTTTTTTTTTTTTTTTTTGCATTTTAACTCGTAATCTGACATTCGATTCGGATAGGATGGCATACCTGGACCCGTTCCGGAAGGGAACGGCTGCGTTCACGTTATTGGTAACCGCGCGTAATTATTCGTCGCGTCGCGCGCGATTTCCGGTTGACGAGCCGAGTGAAAGCCGCGATGCGGACAATGCGTCCAGCGAATATGATCCTGGTTAACGGTTTAGCGTAGGCGACTGCGGAACAAAAGGTACTCGCTGCTGTATGGGTGGATGTGTGCACGGGGGATAGCTAGGCGCTGCGAAATGGAATCCCTAAACACTTAATAGTTCGTGCAAATACAACACAGCTCGTTACCGATCGAGTGGCGTTCGATATCCCGAAGGGAATTGACATGAAAATAAAGACTGAAAAATCGATGTGGATGTGCATGACTGTCTCTCTCTCTCTCTCTCTCTCTCTCTCTCTCTCTCTCTCTCTCTCTCTCTCTCTTCTTTTCTTCTTCAAAATATAAATTATAAACAATAACTGAAGAACCACCCTACGTCTTTAAATCAAGTATAATGCGTGGGCATAATTTATCTTCTTTCAATAAGATTATATTCTGTATTTTTAACACGCGCATTTTGAGTTAATTCAAATGAAGACATTCACTTGAATAAAGTAATAACGTAAAATACACGTGGCATCATATTGTTTGCGGCATTGTTGATGCAACATTGGACTCGGGGGGGTGGGGGGTGAAGGAAAAACTTGGCTATTCCGACACAGTCACTCGAGAGGGCAGCTAGCTGGCCGAGACGCGCGGGAGGTATAAATCACTGGAAATTGTGCTGGGGCGGTAAACAAACAGATCCAAGGATACAAGGGGGACGCGCTGGGCGGAATGCTGTCGCGCGTGTCGCAGGGGGATGGTGGCGGATGCCGCGATACGCGCGAGGCGCCGTGCAGAAGAAGTAGAGAGTGCGCTTACGTAGGTGTGCATCAGCGTGTGTTACACGTGGAAGAAAAAAAAGTCATTGGGGAAAGCACATAAAGAGCAGAGAACATAAAAAGAGAGATATATACATATCGAGAATGGGGAAAGGGAAGAGAGACGATGAAACACTGTAGTGAGGGAGGATAGGAGAAAGAAGAGGGAGAGAGAGAGAGAGAGAGAGAGAGAGAGGAGAGGGATAGAACACAGCACAGCGTATCCACAGTCGTGGCAATAAATAATGTCAGGCCGAAACGACGTGACGCGTAGCGGAACATGTGGGACAACCTGTATATTAGATGACGTCCACTATTCAATTCGCTCTCTCTCTCTCTCTCTCTCTCTCTCTCTCTCTCTCTCTCATTCACTCACTCACTCACTCACTCACTCTCTCTCTGCGCACCCGGTCGGCCCGGGCTGGCATGGCGCTGGGAACGACTCCGCCGCCGTTGCGCTACAACACAGTGCGCTATATAGAACGCTCGTGTATACCAGCGCGAACCACCATGCACTATTCATGACCGGTTCGCCCAAGATTCGCCGGCAGCGCGGAACCGCGCGAGTTCAGGACGGGGAAGGAGGGAACGAGAGAGAAGAGGGGTACCCAGGTACTAGTTGGATGGTTAGCGTAGCCGAGCTTCATAGCTTTCAAGTGATATGTGTGCAACGCCGGCCCGGGTTGGAAGCGTATCGTTGCAACGGCAGTAAACAGATTATCTTGGCTAATGAAAATGCTGGCTCGCCTGCTCTCGCGAACGTTTACGACCATGAGAACTCGCGAGCGAAACGCCGGACAACCAGCGCGCGCGCTACCATTTGTCGCGATTGGAAGCTCGAGGCCAATCCCCTCGAATTAAACGGGGGTGATATTCTCAGGGTGAGGGTTTAGTCGCGGACCTTTCCGCGATATAACCTCCGGATTACAGAACTATTTTGCGTAATAAGGAATTATACGGAGACGCTATTAACACCCGCTGTGACGGGCTTAACTCTAAAAAACTATTTTACGTCTGAAAACGATATAACTCAAAAAATTAATCTGAAATTTTTTTTTAAATCTCACTCGAATAATCGATTGTCTAAGGATTGTTGCTGTAAGCGCAATGAGTAGGCGTATAATATTTTGTCTCTTTTTGCCGAAAGAGAGAGTATCAAAGCTGATATAAGAAGCCGGCCTATAGCTACGCTGGAAATAGCGGCAAAGCTGCCTACTTTAAAGAAATTTAAATCGTATCTGATACAAAAGTTGCGCGCTAGAGCAGAATCAGCGCGAATGGGTAACAACGGTCGTCGTCATCGTTTAGCTCGGAGCACAAAGAAGAACCCGTGAGCGGGAGAAGGCGAACGAAGAAGCTGACGCGGCTGATTCGCGAAGCCAATCGGATAAGTGCATTCCTATGGAGCCCGGAACTCCCGTCCAATCAGATATACCGGCGGCCTTTGACGTTTCTCATGCCCTATCGCGCGATCTCACCCTCACCCTCTTTTCGCGCCGCTCGCTTCTTTTCTCCCCTTTCCCTCCCCCTCCCGCCATCACCCGCGGCAAACAAGTCGCCTCCTTGCATCCATCCGCGGGACTCTCTCTTTCTCTCTCATGTAAAATAAGAAGAAAATCTGGGAGAGAAATGAATCAAACGTTCCCGACGTTTCAATTATTTCTTACAAGCGTTCCCCTTCCCCCCTCACGCTCTGTCGCCTCCAACGTTGTTATCGTCGCCGAAGCGAGAGAGGGTGGGCCTTCATGACGAAGCAGCAGCCAATCTCGGTGCATTTAAACGAAAACGTGACTTTTATTCGCGGCTGATTTATCGCGCATATAAACATCTCGGAAAAATGTACCGGTAATTAAACTGTCCGCGGTAACGAGATTTTTTCGAGAGGGAGGGAAAAAATAACACGCTATAATATAGAATTCTTCTTCCCAACTTTGTGTGTACACATGTTAAAATAAAAAAAAAAAAAAAAACTCCAATTTTTAATAACGTATCGAGATACCGCGCGCGGAGAGTATCCTGAGAAATATGGAAGAGCCGCGAAGTTTGAATGACGTGTGGCGTAACGAACTAATCGAATAATCATACGCTGCGAAATGGGAAGCCATCAATGGGAAACGCATATCACGAAAGCGCCTCTCGACTACGCCACGCATCATTTTGCCGTTGTCTAATTAAGGTCGGTAATCAGAATCGGGAAGGTAACGCGATTATCCCCGGTCGGGTTAGTACGATTCTGACGTACCGGGTTTGAATCGCTGATTGACTGAGCCGGCGGGACTGCAACCGGCCGCGATCATGCGATGCGATGCGATGCGACGCGCCGCGTGCGTGCGGGCGTGCGTGCGTGCGTGCGTGCGTGCGTGCGTGCGTGCGTGCGTGCGTGCGCGGATCGTTAATGCAAAATAGCTATTATCGCGCGGCGCATCCTGCCGCGATATGCAACGTAATCGCAATACCTCCGAGTTTCGCGTCGTCTCTCGCTTTGCTCCCGCGGCCAAACATCTTGATGCGATCGCACGCGTCCGAATAATTAACAGCGTCGTCTCTTTTCCGTCATCTCACGTCCGACAGATAATTTTGACGTCTTTCCTCAAACATTTCAGTTATCTCGATTCTGATTCCTTTTTTTTTTTAATCCAATTCTTTTTAATCCAATTTCACAGGTCAGTTTCACGCCATTCGTATGTTAATCCGACTTATGATACGATAATAATATTTTAATTTAATTCTCTCAAAGTTGCGACGATAATCAAAAGAGCACACACACACACACACACACACACACATAGCACTTCTCTGTTTCTCCGAAAAGTTCATGCGGTATTTTGCAAAATGTCAGCCGGGGGTCAGATGTGACGTCATCGTTGTAATTAAGAAGTGAATAAGATATATTAAACGCGCAATTTACATGTGCTCTCGCACGAGAAATTCCCAAAATTTAATTAACTTCACAGTTTAAATATTCAATGTGTCGTCGTTCTTCTTTCAGTTGTGTGAGCCATCAAGCGGCACCATCAAGTGAATGAACAAATCGGTTATGTTCTAATTACAAGCTATACACATATTAATTAGCGATATTTTGAGAACTTCGAAACGTAAATGCTGCGCCACGAAACATGATCCGCTGCAATTCAGTTCGTAACGCGCTAAACCTATTCCCTCCTCACGCTCTCTTCCTCTCCCCGACCCGCGGCTTTACTCGCATTCCTACCCGGCGGAAGTGGAGGATATAAATTCGACGATCATAGGAGAGAACCGGGAAAACCGGGCGATGGTATGTGCCGCGAATTTTTCAAACGTCGTTTAACAATTTCGCCGTAAATTCGTAGTGATATAGCGAGGGATGGCGAGCGAATCGGCACAAAAAAAAATGAAAGAAAGAGAAGGAGGGGAACGAAATACTGAAACTGGTGCGCGCTTAACACCGTTCCCGAAAATCGTTTGTTCGTACAGTTTCCACGATGTTCATAGGACATCTGGCTAACGAGCTTTTTATTGGAAATTAATTTGGATAATTACTTTTGTATTATATTTTTTTAACGATGTGTAGTCCGGCGGAAAAATTATATAGAAGCTTTGATTGCGGTTTGTTTCAGACATTAAGAGGTCCGAACAGGGACGTACATTTTCATATGGATAATTATACACATGAATCAGTTCTATACTCCCCCGATTCCATTAAATAAATTTGCAAATTAATTTCGGCTATTTGCAGAAACTAATGACTCCCGTGTTGGATCGGAAAATAAAAGCAATTGTGTGTGTGCGTGCGCGCGCGTGTGTGTGTATGTGTACGCTCGCGAATTTCTGCAAACAGACATAATGCACGTAAACGTGCGTGAATCTGTACTTTCGTGGATACGTATATCACGTGGGGTGGCAATTTCCAAGCGCGTCGATGGTGGAGAGAGAGTCAACGCTTGAGGGAGCGAGCCAAGGATCAAGAGTTGGTCGGGGGATGAAAGAGAGAGAGAGGAGGATTGGATCGAATGTTATGACGTATTACACCGCGTCGTAGCTACGAAAACAATGCGATTAGTTACTGTAATTGTGCGCAGCGTGCGTTTACGCGCGGTAACCAACCGCGTCGTTTCCACCCTCCGTTTCAACCTCTCCCTCATCGTCGTCGTCGTCGTCGTCGTCGTCGTCGCCGTCGTCGTTTCTATCTCTCTTCCATTCGCCTCCTCCTTCCGTCTCGTGTAATGAAATGCTCGTTCGTTTTCGTGTTGCTTTTTACCCCCGCTACGAACTACGCGGACACTATTCTTCTTTTTCAAACTAGTGCCCGCGAAAACAATGTTGCACTCCTCTCCCATGTTCTCCCTCTCCACTCCAATGTTGCGAATTTATGATCTACATTCGGTCGGTTTCGCGTGTGCGAGATTTATGTTGAGACAAATGCAAACAAGAATTTATCGAAACCGAAGTGCTTGACAAATTGCATAGAGCAGTGTTACTTTAATTTTATTAAACAGAGTGTATATCAGAATGTTTTGTTGTTGTTTTTACACAAACAGTTATTTTTACAAGACAAAAACAAATTGTAACAAAGCAGCGAATTTCTGACAAATTTTTTTATCAATCGCGAACGAATATTTCGCGACAACTTCAATAAAAGTATTTTTGTTTTTCCACAAGTTAGTATTTTCCAATCGTAAGATACGACCAAACAGTTTTTTTTTTTTTTGGTTTTTTTACAAAAATTGACAACTTCCTTTCTTCCAAGCAAGCTCTGTAACAAAGAGTCAAGCGCGGTCGCGACAGAGTGTCGAACTTAAAGTAATCAAGCAAACGCAGCGCGGTGTGAGGGGCCAAAGTTTTTATTCGATTTCCTGAAGAGAAGACTGAGGAAGATCAAAAAAAAAAAAAAAAAAACAAAAAAGGTACGAACAAAATAATGAAGAAAAATAGGAAGTGCACACGTCGACATTTTTCTTCCGTCTTCGTATAAGTTCGGGGACGAAAAATCAAACGCGCCAGATCCACTTATCGAATTAAAGACTGGCTCAAATTGAATAAGCATGCTCCAAGTTTTCATTCGAGTCGCTCAATACAAAACGAATGCGCGATACGACAAAAATATCGGCGGTCGACAAACATCTTTTTCTCTCGATTCCCCCAAGACTTCAGAGGGAAAAGTCAAGCTTTTTCTGAATCCGCTTGTCGAGTTAAGGACAAGCTTATATTGAACAAGCATACTCCCGACTTCCGAAGAATCTTTGCGGAATGAAGCCGAACGAATTGACGATAAAGGAACGTGCAAAGCAAACAGAAACTATTAAAAAAAAAAAAAAAAAAAAATTACGTACACCTCAAACGCCAACTGACCTTGTTCGATTTTACAGAAAATTAAATTACCGTACTTACACACGTGCATGTAAACGCGTTTATAAATTCATATAATATACAGACAGATCTCTTGATTTTTTTATTCGATATATAAACGCTTGCTGTATTTGATTCATTTTTCATTCGTGTCGTTTAAACGAGTATTAAAACTCACCAATCCGATGGTATCACGGTTTTAACATCCGTACGCATTACACGGAAAAAAAAAAAGACCTTACAGCTAGATTTCAAATAAATTTAAAATAATTCTCGCGATAAAAGTAAACGTCAGTTTACATTAACAAGCGCGCACGCAACGTGAAAACTCGTTTCCGACAATCGCCCCCTGTAGTCTATACCACGGCTCGTAAAATCGAAATCTCTCTCGTCGATGGAAGAGAAAAGGAGGAAAAGAAGAACAGAAAGGGTTAATAATCTAATGAAAAGCGCCACCTTCTGCCTCACGTCCGCTCTCTCATCCGAAATTCAAAGGTACGGATTTAAACGAGCATAAATTCGAAAGTTTGCCAACGGGCTGTCCTCGTCGGTAGTTTTCACCGTGACCCAGTCCGACGGTGACAACGTCGCCTCGCGAAACGTACCACTATTTTTCGCCGCCCTCACGCCAATCGCGCGGCGCCAATTTAATTAGCAGAACTACTCCCTCGACAGCGACACGAAGCACGGCGAACTAACTTAACAACGGGTCAGCGGCAATCCGTCCCGCATGCGAGCTCCCGCGCACGTGCACGCACGCAGACACACGAGAACACGTCCCGCGTGAGTTAGTTTGCAAACGCCGGGGGTGAAGGATGGGGTCACTGCATAGTCACCAATCCGCCATATTGTATCCCATACCAAATACTGAAGACGTCTGCGTATTTGACATATTGAATCACACACAATCCCGCACGCGAGTAAATGCGGTAAATTGCGATAATTTTCTCTCTTTAGGGCGCATTTTTAATTTGTTTTTTCTTTTTTTTACATCTTAGAACGTGTGCAAAAAGAAATCGCAAGATGCGATTTATCAAAACAAAAACGTAAAATATGTGCGCTAAGAACGCACACAGAGATGCAAGAATTAATCGCGAAGATATAATTAAACCGCGGCAACTAATAACAAATTCACGTCTATTGCACGGTTTCGCTTACGTTCAGCAAATGACAGTGAAATACAATACGGTGTGTTCAGCTCGGTTAACATATAGCATTGCAGTGCAGAATGTAGTCCTCTCTCTCCTCTCTCTCTCTCTCTCTCTCTTTCCCCTTTTCTCCGCGGCAATAATGGTTTGGCCGCGTATGCACTATCGTGTGCAACGAGCATTAGACTACCCGATGCCTAGCGTGTCCCGCTTTCGGATCGATCGCAATTAAAACTGTCGAGTCGCACTGTATTCATTTTCAGACGTTTTAGGAGAATCGCTATCGGTCGGGGGAGGGATCATATAAATTGCGACAATCAAAATCATTTCTTCATAAATATTTCATCGAATAAACGATCGTAAGAGAATGAAAGGAGACTTTATAATGCTCTCGGGTCGCGTTCTCGATTTAATCGGACTTAATCAACCTGCCCCCCTCCCCCCCACGAACGTAATTCAATATAAACCTTCGAAATTTTTCTCGACGTATATTTAAATAAAGGTTAAACCCGACAGCGCTTTCTTTTTGTTACTCGAGTTCTTATGACGCGATATCTAAATAGAAGATCGTTTTTCGTATAACGACAAAAATACAATCGAGAATAATTAATGTGATATTTTTAGAAGATTTAAAAGTCACAGAGATTCTTACATTTGGAATGAATGATAAAACGTGTGCAAATAAAACGTTGGTTAGAACGAAATAATAAGGAATTTGAAATAAAGCGAGAGGGGAAAATGTTCCTGAACGAAGGGAGGTTATCGGAAGATTACCGCGCGAGATTACGTTGCTTGTGTGTGTGTGTGTGTGTGTGTCTTGAATTTAATCTCGACTTCGTGCATCGTCTTCATCACGTGTGCAACGTACACACACGTGTGCGCGAGCGAGGGACGTTATTCGAAGAGATACGCTATCAAAAATACGGACGCCGTAAACAACAGATTGTCAGTCGTTTTTCTTCTCTCGATTTCGCGGTGGCGTTACAACCAACCGGGGCGACAGTGTTACGAAAATGTAATTTTACACGGCGAATAAAACTTTACAGCGAGAAAATCCGTGCCGCGCGGCGCGCGCGATTGTCCGCGCACGAAAAACCGTATTCCTCCTAATGTTGTACAAATAGGTCAAATTTCACGGGACGCCGCATGAGATGTTTTACCTCTCTCTTTATTACTCCGCACTTATAGTCTCGCTCTTTTTAAGCTTCCTCCTGTTATTCTTTCGCGAGAGAGAGAGAGAGACGGAAAATTGAGTTTGTGTTTTTCTTTTACTTTGTTTTTTTTTTTTTTTTTTCGTACAAAAGATAAAAATTTTTGGCGCGCATATTATCGTTTGGCTCCGCACCGCTCGATTTAATACAAAGTGCATAATAGCACGGAAGAAGAGGGACGCACAGTCTGGCACGTTCGAGACCCGCGGAGGAACTATTAAATCTCGAACGGATCACACACAGACCACATGATTTGTTTAATGACATCGCTGGCTGCATTCACGCGACTCGCCGCCAAGATTCGCGACACGTGCCATGTTCGCTTTTCGCGAGCGCGGAATTCGCGCGGCCGTTCGGTCAGATACTATTAAATCACGACGTGTCGAGCCACTAGACGATTTTTGTAGACGAATCGTCGTCTTTCCGCCTAAAATCGCGACACGGGGCGCTTTTAACGCGTCTGCAAACTCTCGGTCTCTCTCCTTCTCCGTCTCTCTCTCTCTCTCGCGCTCTCTCAAATGTTCGCTTATTAATATCGCGCGTCTAAATAGAAATCCGCGATGCAACCGTGCACCAACGGAACGCGGTCACAGGTGTCGACACATATAAATACATGTACGTGTACATGTACGAAGAGGCCGATTGCAAACCCGTGCGGAGTTCATCCGTAAATACGAAGATATATTAGACGAAGTGTTGGTTGCGCGCGAGTGATCTTTAGATCACTTTCGAAAAAAAAAAAAAAATTAGATATATCTAGCCAAGATATAACTTCACACACATATCTTCATCTATTAAGATATTTCGTGTGTACTTACGTGAAAGACGTAAATTTAAAGTGCACTCAATC
Organism: Pseudomyrmex gracilis; assembly: GCF_002006095.1. Lineage (NCBI taxonomy): Eukaryota > Metazoa > Arthropoda > Insecta > Hymenoptera > Formicidae > Pseudomyrmex > Pseudomyrmex gracilis. The sequence continues at coordinate 610,210 of NW_018020613.1, forward strand.
AACCGGGCAAAGGAAGAAGAAAGTCTTCCAACTGTGATAAGTCACTCTCTCGTGTTATCAAGAAATATTATCAAAGTACATCTATTACGTCCGAACTTAGCAAGTTTTTCTATTATGAAACACAAAATTTGCACGGAATACGAACCGAGGTATTGCAACGATTACCGCGTGTCATCGCATGATAAACACAATTTTTCTCATCCCTAGTAAGCGCAAGTGGAAAAATACTCGCGAAAAGTTTGTACCGTCTTATTTTTGCGGTTTTCTAGGTTTTTTTTTTTTTGTTTTTGTTTTTCTCCTCGTTTCTCTCGCTTCTCTCTCCATCTATCCGCTCTTCATTTTCCAGCTGTCTTTCTCCTTCGCGTTCCTCGGCGTTTCGTGTTTTGTAGCGGGAACACGCGATTCCCGCGTTAACTCCCGCAGGGCGCAGCGGGTGTCCTTACGCGGACTCACATTAACCCACCTCCGTATCCTCCATATTTCGCGTTATCCCCTCCCGCAACTTGCGCTCAAATGATCTACACTACGTATACACTTTCCCACTATCACGATCGGTCTTTACACAGACACACCCGCACGCACATACATACATACACACACACACACATATACACGCACGCACGCACGCGCGCATATATCTTTTATATTTCCTGTGTCTTTCACTTAAAAACAATTATTCTCATCGTGACATGTGTATTTGCAAAACCACATTTTCTTACGCCACAACAACTTGAGATATCGATTCGTTTCACCTAGTTTACGCTCACAAGCAGGCTAAATTACTTCAATGAATAAATTATTACGGCACGCGATTACATCACCGCTCAAGGAACATCAATACATGTATCTTAATGTCCCGAGAAACTACGGCGCGCGCACGGCAGACTTTATCTTTATTTCGCAAGATAAAGCGCGACTCCCTTAAGTGGTTAATATATCATTTTATTTCACGAGCGTGTCTAAGACTGAGAGAGCAAGATTCGAGCGGACTATGTGCGGGGTCTATATGTGTATATCGCGGCCTGTGACGTTTCTGTGCCGCGGCGAGAACCGGCGAGATCGCTAACATCGCTAACTAACGGCGAGTAGATGAGCACCCTCGTGTGCTCGCCCGCTGAGCAGATAAGACTTCGCACCGCAGTGCCGGTCACGGATCTTCGCGCGCTCGCTCCGTGCGCGCATCACCTGCGTCCATCGCCACCCACGCCCTTTCAGGGCACCCTGATAAATTACTCAAGACCTCTATCGTCCGTCCCGGACGCGGTCATGTGCCGCGCGGCTATCAGCCGGTGAGAGAGAGAGAGAGAGAGAGAGCGCCTTATAGTAGCCTCTACTGGGAAACGATCGCGCACGTATATGTATGTATGTATGTGTGTGTGTGTGTGTGTGTACGCGTGTGTGCGCCAACCAGCGTTTCGTCCATAGAAAATATTCGGTTCTATTCGGAAGACAAACTGTCACCGAGATTGTGGCGCGCGAATTCGAAGTCATAAATCACAATCATTCTTTGTCTTCCAACAATAAAACAATAAATTTCGATATTTATCTTCTTTCCTACAATCGGTTTTATTCTCGGTGATTTTTGTTTTATTGCGCACTCTCGTAAATTTGAAAATTAAACTTTATTACGAGAGAGAAATTTAAACAAATTGAAAACAAATTGAATTCACGAGCCGATGACATTGAATTCTCTACGAGCTGTCGGCGAGTAACGGTTTTAAATGCTGCCGGTAGCAGCTGCTATCGCGACGATAGATACATAGAAGAAGACGAAGAACTAAAAGTTCTCTCTCACGATGATGTTTCCGTTTGACGATGCAAAGAGAGAGAAAGAGAAAGAGAGAGAAAGAGAGAGATCTACGATCTAAGAAAGACCTTAATAATCCCGATTCATAAAGCCTAGTCTATCCCGGTACGCCGATACGTCGCTGTCGGCCACGAGTGGGCTGATAAAGAATGACGATCGTAAGAGAGGAAAGTTGCACAGCGCTTATCGCCCAATAAATTCTACTTCAGCCAGCATCTGCCTGTCTTTCTCCCTTTCTCTTCCTCTTTCTTCTCGCCTTTCTCTTTCTCTCTCTTTATCTCTTTCTCTCTCGCTTTTCCTAGCACCGCGAGTCTTCCCTTCCCCTCTCTTCCGCGACGTGCCGCAAAAGCCGTGTAATTATCGCCGGCAAGTACCAACTAAATTCTCTCCTAACGACGAGTTACGATCGAATTAACAGATTGCCCCGCCAGAAAGATAGTTCTCTCTCGGACGCGGCTCTTCGGGGTTTCCGCATTCTTCGCACGCCATCATCCTTTATTTGGCCTTTCTATCGTTAGTCCGTACACTTTGCTGAAACGCTCTTATACGGTAATAACAACAACAAAAATAAATAAATAAAATACAGAGTCGACGAACAGCTTCGTGTTATTGCTGCAGAGGTTTTATATATTTAATTTCAACCATAGCTTTAACTCTTTACTCTTTTTCTCTCTCTCTCTCATTCCGACGACAGACTTATATCGTGTAATATCCACGCGAGCACAACAGTATTGCGCTCTCCACATGACGATGTTCGGAATAGAAACAACGAGAAAAAAAAAAAAAAGAAACGTATATAAAGAGTCTCAATAAAATCGCGTAACAGATACATCGCGTCGAAATTGAGATTGGTTATCGAACGAACCGCGAATCTCGTCCGCGAAGCGAACGGAGCCGAGGGAACGGCGTGTCGAGTCGAGAGATGGTGTAGCGCGGGAGCTCAAATCGGATAGTTTGTTCATTAAAGATATTTTCCGATGGATGGACGTGAGAGGCGGCCGAGAGGGAGAGCGTGTATTTGTCTTGATAAGTTCAAGTCAGGAAATGAGAGACTGTCGATAGAAAAGAGAAAGAAAGAGATAACAGCTCCTCATCGTGCGCCAGCGCCGCGAAGGAAGCGAAATCGCCAGAAATGAGGATTTCGATTCGTTTTAACGAGAAATAACGGCCAGAAGTACACCTCGACAGTCGGATCGTAATCGTGTACAAACGTCGACTTTATCACAGATCCAAGTGCCCCTATTGATGTAATACTTTCGCCAATGCGCGTTTATCTCAAATATTTTCCGCTGAAAATTACGACCGATAAGGCAAGAAGACAAGAGGTTCGGGATTATCGATTCTCTAAGAACGCACGCGTCCCGAGAAGCGCAATTTCAAGAAATATAGCAAAGTTAACTGCGTTCGAATATCCGCCATTATGCATCGATCGCAGCCGGGATCTCATTGTTATTACGACCGCTTGGGAAAGTCGTAAAAGGGCAATTGAATCGACTGCTCCGCATTACTTTTACATTCCGAGAACGCGTATGCGAACATTAACGCGAAAGGCAACCATCATTAACCCGGCTGCGCCCGCTCGAGAAATCATCGTGTTTAGGAAAAAAAAAAAAAAAAAAACCCGCGCGTGTTCTAGGATCAATTAATCTTGTCGCGAATGAGTCTTAAATTTTTCTTAATTATTTTACGACTTGGCGGTACGAGAAAGCGTATTTTTGGCGATCCACAGATATGAGATGCGCGATCAACTGTCGGTGAAAAACTGACGTGTCGATTTTTCACTTTTGTATCTTGTCTTCGAAATAAAGCGAACGATGCGAGCAAACGAGAGAAGAAAATGCGGAAGAGAAGGGAGAAAGGGGAGGAGAGAGGAGAGATTTTCGTTCTCGTATCAGTGGGCAAGACCCGTTTGACCTGGCACACATGCCGCCCATAGATCAACCAGAACCCTTAGGCCGCACCCCACCATGCCACGGGCTAACCATTAATTTACAACCCGCAGAGTAACCCCATGCCTCAACCCCTGCATACAGGATCCGCATCCCCTTGCGGCAGATATGAGCTACGACGTGGCGCTGAGGGATTCAGCCGCCCCAGCTCCCGAGCAGTCCCTTCTATCTCTCCATTCTGTCTCCTCCGTTCGCCCAACCCTTAAGCGACCTCCACCCACCCGAGAAGCTTCCCCTGTTATATGCCACGGCGAAAGAAATTTAAATCTATCGACGGCACGCCTCGGTTAATCTGCAACGATAACCAGCGAATATATCTTGGACTCTTGGTGCCTGTAGCTTTCACACACACACACACACATGTAATTAATATATTATATATATAAAAATATATAGTAAATTTGCGAATAATTTATTATATACATGTGCGGTTTGTAGATCTTTATTTACACGAGAGATTTAGAAATAGATAATTTTTTAACCGATTTGAAGAGATCTCAAAAGAAACGTATTCCACGTTTAATAATTCATTATTTGTTATTAAAATACACCGATACACCAATAAAGAAAAGCATCCATTAATAGTCTTGCGTTTAATTTCACATCTAAAGAAAGTCGATTCATCTCCGCGCTGCGAATCTTGATCTTCAGCTTTTTTGTCAAACGGAACTTACCTAGCAAGACGTGTTCATAACGAGCTCGTCAGCGGTAGGGAGAGAGAGAGAGAGAGAGAAGGGGAAGAAAGGATGGAGAACAAAACTCTTAATTGTCAGTGGACTTCAAACTATCCAGAACACGAAAGAAAGAAGAGACGAGAAAGGAGCAGAGAGATTCGCGAAGATTGAGAGAGAGCAAGGGACGCGAGAGAGGAAGAAAAAGAGGGAGAGAGAAATAGAGAGAGAGAGAGAGAGAAAGTCGCGAATGAATGCCAGAAGCTGAAAAGGAGAGTGGGAAATGCTCTTTGATTTTGCGGGCTTTATTTTCGCTTAATAAGCGGGTGCGAATAGGCCCGGCTGTTGCTTGTGCTTTGTAACTCAGCGGAAGTAAGTTGTCCCCTGTTTCGTTTTGTTGTCCAGCAGTTCCTTCTCTTCTTCGCGTTTCCCAACCTCTTTCCTCTCCCATCCCTCCCGCGGGAATGAAAGGAACGAATAATTAGAGAAGGTTGGCGGGCACGGCCCGAAAGTTTCTGGCCAATTAATTAGACGGAGAAATGCGCGGTACGAGAGGTAACCGGCGCATAAGCGCCAGAGACGGCAATTTAAACAGCGACAATTCGACTGCGATTATCGTCGCATAAACGTTTTGACGGCGAGCTTTTATAATACAATAAAGGCTCCGCGCGCGCGCGCTCGATAATACGACGGGGGTATTAGCGACTTGAATATCACAATAGACGATCCGTGTGGACTACGAGAGAAAAGAAAAGTTCATAGAATTTAAAACTATCAATATAGATAAAAAAAAAAAAAGAAGGGAGATGTAAAAGCTGTACGTGAGATTTGCGTAAAAATAATAATTGTTGTTGAAAATTCTCAAATAAAACATAAAATATCGCGTCGGTTTTTTTTTTTTACATTTGAGAAACGATAAAATGCACGTGCCTCACTTTCACACCAGAGAGAGAGAGAGTAATATACGCCCGTTGTACCTAGCGGGTGTGGACCGCACCCCTTCGACCCTCCCGCTCCCGGTTCCTCTTCTTTCCGACCCTCATCGTCGGACTCGCCCCCTCGTTTCCTCCACTTAAAAACCGGTAATTACTCCGATGTTAGTGCGCTATGGCATTTACCATCCGCTTCAGTGTTACTCTGTTTTCTGCTTAACAGCGACACACTCGACTCGAAACTCGATTTTCGCACAGCGTGTGCTATGTATCATTACATTATACCGCGCATTAAGTACTCCGGCTGACGTAAATAATGCGAAGTAAATTTATTCCGCAGTGTCAAAAATATCGCCGCGAGCGAGTTTGATCGAGTTTGTTTAATTGATGAAATCAAACAAGGGAGATTAAAAGAACGCAAAAATACAAATTTCAGAGAGATTCGCAGAGATATACCTGCCGATCGACATTTATATTTATTACTTTTAGCCGCGCATTACCCTCGGCACGCGTCAATCATATTCGCGTTTTTTTTTCCTTTCTACGGAAAACACAAACAGAAATGAGAAATCCAGCGGAAATAAATATTCCCGCCGCAAGAACAGCACGTAACGGGAACGTATCTGTCACGAGAGAATTCGAATTTATACGTATTATTCTTTAGAACGAAAATGCGTTTGACCTTTTTACTTTTCAAACGGACGTAAACACACGTTTTTTTTTTTTTTTTTTGTAAACGTTTAGATTTCCGTTCCGCTTTCTCAACAGAATATAAAATTAGACAATCGGATCGATCGATGGAAAAATTTTATGATGAAAACAATGGGATTATTTATTTACTCACCTTGATCGTCGCGTTGTGGGATCTTTCATGACCATGACCTCTGTGATGTCTCCATACTTGGTGAAATATTCTCTGAGGCTCTCTGAAACGAGATACAAACAATTTTATATTTTTCTCGTGTCGTGTCAAATATCGTGTGCGAATAGTTTACGCAAAATATTGTCGTCGTACCAGGGCGTCGGGAAACTCTTTGCGTAAACACCGAATACAATTGCACGTGTATACAAAAATATTAACAAAAATTCAAAATGATTTCTACGGTAGTCTGTTTCGACCGAAGTTAGTCCTCTTGAGGACGAGCGTCGACTTCGGTCGACGGCTGCCGAATATATCTGCACGGCCGAGCGTCGACTATAGTCGACAATCGCCGAAAGCATTCGATTGTTTACGTTCTTTTAGTTCTGAACACTTCGTTGTAAGTAGTTTTTGTATCAACTCTTGTATCTGTTAGTTTCTCTATTTAATACGTTTGCTTGCGGCTCGCGACTAGTCAAGTGACGTTACGCAGCGACGAACGAGCGCCGTACCGAAGAGACAAGAGATACTTATAATCATTAAGAGCCAAAGATAGCGTAGGTAGGTAGAAGATCGTCGTGCGATCGTCGGCTCGCGTTGTTGTTTACTAACACTAATAGTAGATAACAACACGCGAGCTTCGACGCTTCCGTAATCCTCGTAGACTGATAACCACGCGCGGTGCGTGCGTCTCCGAAGCTTTTAGCGTCTGGTTTCGATCGCGAATAACTCCGCACCTGCTCTAAAAACGAAGAGGAGGGGGCACAACCTCGTCGAGTGTATTTCTCACTATAAATAAAAACGCCCCTACGAGGCGGCACAAAGCCGGGCCGAAAAAAGAAAAAACTTATCTAATCGCGAGAGGCGGTGTAACAGCACAGCCTGAAGCTTTCTCGCTTCTTCTTCCCGCCAGGGACGCCTCCTTGACCCTTTTCATAAGTTTATAGCGAAAGGCTACACACTGGCGGCAAGCCAGCATGGCCGCGCTCCAAATACGTCTTACACCTTATCTAATTATACGCTGTTTCATCCAGTCCGCTCCGAAGAGTTCGTAATGTTCGACGGTTACTCGCCTCTTCTGTCGCGCGAATGAGCCTCAATAAATTCTCAACGCGGGTCGCACCGGTGGTGTAACCAGAGACACATTTAATACGCGGTTATTTCCTCCGTGTTTAGTACGGTCTAAATCACGTTTGTAAAAAAAAAAAAAAAAAAAAAAAAAAAGAAGAACAAGAAGAAGAAGGAAGAAAAGAACGAATCGCGCCATCCAAATCGTAAACGTGTCGCGATGAAATTTTATTATTTCCGGCCGAGACGGGCAACGCCGGCTGACTTATTGGAAGAATTGTAACGCGATTTAAAATCTATTTTATTCACGGGAGCGCGTAATATCATTTACTCGTACGTGACACCGTTAAAGATTTTACACGCGCGAGTTTAAAAAGCACATAATATTTCATAAATAATTCTCTGTTTTCGTCATGCAAAATGCAAAAGTGGATTATGATCGTGAGAGTTTGATCGTTGTTATCGTCGGAGTACGGAGAAAATACTGGGATAAACCTGGACTTGCTAATTTAACGCGCGCGCGGCATTAATCAATGAATTATTGGTATCCCCGGGTCATTAGCTGCTAGGCACCACCTGTTTGGTAACAAGCTCCGCGCATAAATTATACCGGCTTCTCCGCCGGTAATTAACGACAACAAGTCGCAGTACTTGAGACGCGCGCTCTCTCCTCTCTCCCGAATCTCTTTTCGGTATCAGCCGCACCGGTAGATAATGCGCGTTTCATACGACGAAATATTTAAAGGACAATTACGCGCTCCGTCACCGTTTATTATCCCATCACCCTCCTCTCTCTCCCCCTCCCGACCGAAAGAAAATAAGAATTCGTAAATGTAAAAAAGAAGGACATTTATAAAATATCGAAGCTGTCGCATTTTCTTGTCTTTAATGGATATGTAATTTGCATTTAATTCGGAAAAAAAAAACTCTCGGTGAAGGGACATTGTCGTCTCGTTTCTCCGTTGCGAGATCTCGGAAACTCGCGCGCAGAGAGCGCGACGGTGACTGATCGCGCGCTCTTTCTCTCTCTCTCTCTCTCCCTACGTGAGATTTGTTACACGTATTGGCAGTTTTATCAGCGGAAAGACCGTGAGTGACAAGTTAAAACTACGAATTTTCCGTGTTTGTTGAATTAACCTTGACAATTGTCCTGAATTCGTTTCGGTGATAACAGTCTCCTATGAAAAACGTCGTTAAATTGATTAACGAGGGGGCGGAGAAGGGGGGGAAGAAGAGGAGGATATATCCTCTAAGGTAACGGGCGTTGCCAATGCTTCCTTAACTTGTCCCGGGCGCTCCTGGGATTGATGGAAGTAATTTGGTCGTTCGCGCGAGAAGACGCTCTTAAAACGCGCGGCCGCGATCCGCCGAAATTTACGACTCTCATTTCCTTAATTGTACCCCGGCACAACTTATTTTTCTCGCGCGGCTCTCGCATTCTCATTTCGAAGAGGTCCGAAAGGTACGCTCGTGCCTTGGCCCTTTGCCGATGACGCGACCGGCTTACTCAACCCCGGCTTACTCGCCTCTTCCGAACGGCAACAAGCGGAAGCCGGGAACGGGTGCGTTTCCCGAATGAAGTAGTGCTGCCGAGGAAATGGAATGTTTACTTGTAACTTTCTTCAACTCGGCTTTATTCGAGTAATTTATGATGTTGAAAACAAAAGAGTCTCGCCGCGCGATATCGTCGGAGCGAGTTGATTAGTTGGGCGTGCAAAATAAAATAGATAAAAAAAGAGAAACTTACAAATAGACAGACAAATAGAGAGACAGGTATATGAGGATAATGTAACAACTTTTTTTTCTCCGGAAAACTCCGAATTCACAAATTGTGATGCAACCCTTACTTTCCTCGCTTCTCTCTCCCGATCCTCTCTCGAGAAAGAGAGAGACCTCTCCGTCTTGCATCGCACCGTGCTTGGAGAGCATATTGGTCCGTCTCGCGCCACGAGGAAGCTCCAGAACCGACTATCCGCCTGTAGTAGTCAATGGCGGAAGAGAAGACGGCGAGGTGGCGGGCTCCATTCAAATGAGATTCAACGCCGGGAAAGAATCGGAAGAGACGCCAGGTGAGAGCGAGCGAGAACGGCGGTGCGCGCCGGCCTCTCCTCGAGTGTTTTTCTATTCAGAGAAGACTCGCATAAAGTCCTATATACCGAGTTCTATCCTATCCTATCTCCCAGATCCCTCAGGAGTCTGGGAAGGATACGAGGTGAGAGAGGCGAGGGGAGCAGTTTCCCCATTCCGGAGGGCTGTTCATTGAAACGAATGGCCTTGTCCGCCTCTTCCCTTCGTCTCTCTTTTCTGTCTTCTTTCATCTCGTTCCCGTTTTCACGGTCCTTCCCGTTTCTGTCTCTCTCTCTCTCTCTCTCTCTTTCTTTCTTTCTTTCTCTTTCTCGTCTCTTCGGTTCTTTCCCCTCTCTGCCACGTCGTCTTATCCCTGACCCTCGAACACGGGAACTCTCCTCCCTTCCTTTCCGATCTACAGCCACGCTTCTTTCTTCGCTTCTTTCTCGAGTTACGCCTCTCGCGAATCCGCTAGGATTACTTATCCTCCGCCAAAGGACGCTCAAGGCTCAACCTAAAGCATCATTTGAATAAACGCGAAGTTACTGCGCGCCTGTTCCCGGCAGGCAAGAACGAACGAGAGCAAGATAGAGAGAGAGAGTGAGAGTGTATGTGTGTGTGTGTCTCTAGCGCGCATCCCCGCAACTATATTAATGGCGTCGTGATACCTTCAGGCAAAAAGAGGGCTCCTCGCTCTCTATTACCCGCGGGATGAGATTCCTGTCAGCAAGGATGTCGCGTCTTCGGCAACGGGTCACGATACTCGTGCATCGTTTCGCGCTGTTATTATAGCAACGCGTCGAGGTGAAGAGAGAGAGAGAGAGAGAGAGAGAGAGAGAGAAAATTCTAATTTAGTTTACGATGATCGCGCGCAATGGAATTCTTGCTGCTCCTTGAAACATGATCGTCAACAATATTATCGTGGCGCTAGGACACCGCGACAAAGACCGTATTAAAAGCGAGGAGAGGAGAACGTCCTCAAAAAAAAAAAAGAAAAAAGAAAACAAAACGGTATTAATTGCAGTTTGCGGATGAAAAAAGTTGAAAACGACAGAAATTTATTAATGCGATCACACATCTGTTGAAAAACAAACTACTGAATGCAAAAAAGAAAAAAAAAAAGAACCGCCACGAGACCAATCTGTACAACAGCCGCATATTCAATAAAAAGCGTAATTATTTACGAGGACATATTTTATGCATGCAAAATAATTTTGTTCATTATTTGGTTTTATCACATAAATAACATATTCATGTAATCAAAGTCTCGTTAGCGAGACGCCAAGATGAATTCTTCATCGGCATCCATCAAATAATCCTTAAACTGTCATTAATACCTCCCACCCCCCAAAAATAGCGCGTGCAATTACCGATCAATACTATTATCAGTGTATTGTCAGAATGGCGAATTTCGCATCCGGCCATTAGTAGTACTATTAATATCCAACATATTATTAACACATTGTTAACCGGGCGCGCTTTATGCACGAGACTGACGCTTATGTATATATGTATATACGTTCGACTATTATAAACGATAATATGCCTCTCTAAACACGAGCAAATTCATTCATCGCCGCTCAACAAGAGACGAATATCTCGATACGTCTCTCATCGCAACAATTTATGTTAATTGTCGCGAAAAAAGAAAACTATATTTGTATCACACGTATACCTGTCTCGATTGTCACACAATTTAGGATTGGTTTCCATCAAATTCCGCGGTCGAACGGAATAACAAAATCGTTTTATATCGCGGCGGGTCATGCATATGGAGTGCATAAATAAATAAATAAACATTTCAGCGTTCGGTCATTGCATGAAAATTCCCCGAGTCCGTAGCGTTCCCCGCTCGCGTGTCCCGCGGGAAGAGAGGTAGGACGTGAGTGGAACGCCGTGTCTTCCACTTCGAGTTGCTCTCGCGTGCCGGCGTCTATTTTGGCGAACGTGCAGCATCCCAAAAAGATCGTGCCGTCTATCCGTCGTGACTGTTTTCTTGCACCGCCGCAGCGACGAGCCATTAACGGCAACGTAAATGTACACTTGGGTCCAACTGGAATCGTGTCGCGTCGATCAGACGAGCCGCGAGGGAATCGAACATACATATATACATATATATGTATATATATGTATATATGAATATATAGCGCAATAGAGGAAACGAATTTCAAATTGTTGCGGACCTTTTCAGACGGAAGGGGAAGCTGTTCTCTTCTTATATATCGGGTTCTGGATCATACACGACTTCGTGCACAATTGACAATCCCGGCTCCGTAAAAGATGACGTATACGAATATTTAAACGAATATTTTGTGACTACAAAAGAGAGAAAAAGAGAATAATATGTGCAAATGTTTAATAATACGTAGCAACCTCTTTGTACAATTTATTTCTTTTTATAAAGAGTTGACTTTAATTCTTAAAATTGTCGAAGCAACAAAATCCCAAGAATACGAAACAGCACTTTCGAATTCTGGCGTGCGCGATGGCGAATAATATTTATTTCGGACGTTGACACTCGGGAATGCCAATCGGCGCAACGAGGCTAGCTACGCGAAGAGGGTGGTAATAGACGAGAGGGTAGAGAAATCCCTATATTCGCAGCGGGGTGGCGGAAGGTAAGAGGGAACGACAGAAACCTAGAGCCTACCTGGCCGCGAGCCAACCCCACTTCCAGGACTCGCGATAGTGCCGCGGTTGATGCATAGTGCGAGAAAGAGAGAGAGAGAGAGAGAGAGACTAACATAGTACAGTCGCCGGGGTGCATAGTAGGCGCACCGCCCTTCTTCCCTCCACTCAATCGCATGGGCGCCCGCATTGCAGCTATGGCCCACCATCCTAATGATAGCGACCACGCAGGTACGACTACTCTTGCCGCGCGCGCTCTCTTACCCCCTCCTCCTTGTTCCTCCCCTCGAGGGGCGCCCTTTTCTCCCGACCCTTCTTCTCTCCCGGACAAAATCCAACGCTTTATCGTCAGCTTTTCTGCTGACACTCTGTCGCGAAGAGCGTCCCCCGCTTTCGCTGACCGCGACTGATTTTTCTTGATGGTGCTCCTACCGCGTTCTTGAGAAGACACTCCGAGCGCGCGCATCTCCTGATCTTTATTTCGTGTCACTTGAGCTTGATCGGACTTAGCGACAAGCTTGCGCGGCGATTACCTTAACAAATAGCACCCGCAGCATTCAGGATGAAATAGAACGACGACGAGCGCGTCTTTCACAAAGGAAAATCTGGGGTCTCAGATTTACGGTTAAAAAGAGACATTATCTATATAGGTATCTCGCGTAGCAATGCGGATAAAATATCATTCGCCTCATACACGAAATCTGCCGTGTTATTTAAAGCGCTTTATTGTATCGGTGCGTGTTATACGGTCGGATCTACTTTATCTTCCAATCGCGAGATCTATGCAAATGTAAAAAGTAGAATGACCGGTCGCGCTCGCTCGCGCGCGCGCAATATTGAAATAAACTACGCGACGTTTCCCTTTTATCGCACGAAACTTTTCCTCTCCATTCCCTTTCCTTGCTCCCCCCTTGCGCGTACTCGACTTCGGGATCAATAATATCTGACCAGCTTCGAGAAGGTTAATTTCATTCGTAATAAGACGGATAAGCGATGAGATGACTCGGCGAGTCCCGGAGAATCAGCGGGGGCTGAAGGAGTCTCGGGAGTGCAGAAGGATGGGCGAGCCAACGTAGAAACGAGACGGGACTCCATTCTTGTTACTCCCGGAGACATCTTTAATTCATCGAATGCGGATTGCGGGCTGAATCCTTGATGAGCTTTATTCCACATCCGCGCGCTCCAACTATCGGACCCGATGAGAGATTCTCATACGATAATATCTACCGCTAAGCCACTGTTCCACGTCTTCCTTACCACCACACTCCCTCCTCCACTTCCTCCTTGTCCAACTTCCCTCTTGTCCGTCTCCTTTCCTTCTTTCTCTCTCTCTTTCTCTCTCTCTCTCTCTCTTTGTCTTTCTCTTTTTCTTTTCGTGCTACCTGCATCTTTGCAACTGGCGCTGCCCACTTAAGAAGCTCTCGCACGCCGAGCTTTTTCGTTTTTACCTCTGTCTCGTCCCGCGAATCTCCCATCCACTTCGGCTTTCGCTTCCGCGTCGCTCGGCTCCTTCCAATCTCGGACCCTCAATCCTTTCTCGGGTTTCTCCCGGTAAATCGCGCGGAAAACTAGCCGGTGAAGATTCTCTCTCTTCCCAATTCCCTCCCTCCCCTCCCGCCACCCCTCCCCCACAAGAAGACTCGATCGTCGTCGTCCCGTCTCGTTCCGTTCGTTTGTCTCCCAGCTGGCCGATATCACGAGTCGCATTCATTTCTTAAACTTCCATCGACGTCGATTTATCTCCCATTGGCGCGTGATTTTACGTCGGAAATGATTATCGGAGTTGAAACTAAGTAAAATTAAAAACAAAAAAAAATAATACAAATATTTAATCGACCGAATAAACAACAAACTCCGAACAAACAAATTGTTGCTTTGTGTCCCTGTGTTTTGTTTCGAGGTGTAAAAACGTATGGTACGTCAGACGTTAGGAAAGAAGAGAAAAAGGGAGTCTCGAGAAAGAAGACGGACGGTCGCGATTGCAAAGAGAGTCTTCGTGCCAAGGCTGCGTTAATAATTCAAATCTCTCAGTACTCGAAAAATTGAATTTAATAATTCAGTCCAATAGGAAACCCCGGCCCGGTTACAAACCGGCGGAACCCAATCAAAAATGCAATATCCAGCTCGATTTCTTAATCCGATTTCGGTGGCGCGCGCTTCGCTTTCAATCGACGATCCGCGCGCGCGCTCCAACCCTTTCTTTTCCTCCGCCGCAAAAGCACGTTTTTTTTTCTTTTTTTTGTTTTGCTCGGTAGAGAAAACGCGCGCGAAAGTGCAATGTTGCGTTCGCGAAAAACGCAGAAAACGCGATAAAGCGATATATAGCGATCGCTTGAAACATAGAACACGTTGCTTCTACAGTCACACATTACATCACCGCAGAGAACGTGCGATCGTGAAATCGCGTTTAAGTTTTACGACGTATACTTCACAGTCAGTCTCTGGTTTGCGAGAGAAACGCGAGATAATCTGACAAATAATCGAGAATCTACTGCTACTTTACATTTTAATTACGGAAAAATTGTTTTTTACATTACAAAGAAAGTTGGTTCCGTCGATCTTCTCGAACTTGGATTCTTTAGTGCGTTCCGTTTTGACGGATCTGTTTGCTCGCGCAGTGGCAGCGTAAATAAAAGTTGGAACCGCTATAAATTCAAGCGGCACGCGCAAAATCGATACGGGCATTTTCCGAACTTGACTCGCGCGCCACTTCGAAGCTAAATGACTCTATGCGCTTTTATTTCTATACAGCAGTATACGCTCGTCGAAAAAGTTCGGCGCCAATCGACTTCTACACTTTCATCCGTCCGGTTTGAAGTAAGAAAATTGGGCTAAAAATACGAGGCAACGTTATTGCCTCGCGTATCTAAAAAAACTTCGCGTATCTTCGACGAGAAGATAATTTATGAGCGGGAAAAATATACGCTCGCCGATGTATAATTCATTTCGCTTGTATATACAAAGAAAATTCACTTGACACCCTTGTCACGAAAGAATGAGAGAAAAAAGAAAGAAAGTAACTTTATGGTCATTGCGTATATATATATACTCGCGCGTAATTCACCTGTCGACTGACAAATAATGGAAACTGCGCTTTTGAATTACAACTCAGACGCGCGATGCAATAGATCGCGATTTATTATCGAAGTCGGGCGAGCAATTGCGATGTCATTGTTACGATACGACGATGAAGAATAGAAAAAAGAAGAAAGATGAGCACTCAGTGCGTAGATGTGCGAGTTAACCTCCGTTAACCCTGGCCTGTTGTGAATTCAATATATTGATGACGTCAAACTATACATCACATCGTGCAGATCACACAGGAAAGAGAAAGAGAGAGAGAGAGAGCACACGTCTCTTCTCGGGCAAACCGTGCGAAAGTGTGTGCCCGGAGATATCACGGACCGGCTGACTGAGTTTTAAATGTTGTATTTCCAAACACACAATTGTTTGTACACAAAATGTTATCGAGTTGACAGAATTTTATGTTGACTTTTTTTCTCAAAACGATGAAACAAATTGAGAAAAATTGTGGGACAGAGGGGGAAGAAAGAAAATGAAATTTCTCGTTTCTTTATCGTCCGTATTTTAATATTGATCGTTATCAATATTCAAGTTTAAGTAAGAAAATTCTTAATTACGTTGTGTAACACGTATAAAATGTCGGAAAATTAATTAATGTTCTTTCGTCCAATTGTGGAGATACGAAATCGAAAGACGCAAAACAGATTAGTCTCTCGCAAACGAGAGTTAATCGTTGGCGCTGCCGTGCCAGATTAATTGCATCTCCCCCGTTAGTTAGTTTCGAGGAATCTCAATGAGAGATAAAGGAATCACGTCGTGCTATCAATGCCAGAAAGTATTGGTAAGACGTCCAAACATAGATCGCTTATAATTAGTGACTAACGGCTCGGTCTAGCTGCGTCAGAAGCACGAAGGCCTCGTTCGTACTTCGGTCATAGATATATAAGACGAAATCATGCCAAGCGCACACTTGCGCAATAAATTTTCAGCTCTCGTATGATCTATTGCGATAGGTCGAGCCGCGCGCACACAATACTCTCTTTCATCAATCTGTTACTCCTTTATTCCCGTCATATCGTAAAGCCGTTCGAAGATATTGTGTTTGGAAAGCAATTACAAAATCATCCGTCACCGAAAACTCCCACGTTCAGAAAATGTCACGATACACACACACACACACACACAGGCACGCACGCGCGGAGATTATAAGATTCCTGATTATTTATTTCGGTCGTGTTTGGGTCGGATTCCGGGGAGCTAAACTTGGCGCGCGGCTTGGCCGCGTCCTGATGCAACCTGCTCCATTAGCCCCGATATCCCTTTTTAAAGATGAATGCTTATTAAAGATATTACGCGAATTTTAGCGTCGACGCTTATTGCAACACACACGCACGCGCGTGAAATCCGAGATCACGGCGGAGTTTTGAGATTTGGAGATTTTCTAGAAAAATAAGCGAGTGCCGCGCTTAGAAAATATGTTAAAGTTCAACAATTTGCATTTTCGTACAATACACACGTCGATTTAAGGAGGAGACGGAAGAATTCAACCCCGCGGGAAGCTCAGTGGCGGAGAACAGTTAAATGTTACGAGAACGAAACTACCTGCCGTATACATCTCTCCGTCGTCTCTGCGTTTCTTCTTTAAACCTTATGTACTTCGGAGGCAGCTCGTTGCGCGCGCGCGACTCGACGGAGAAATTGTTAGCGGAAAACGGCGAAAAGGGAGCCGGTTGTTACGTTTGCGTACATAAGGGGCTTTAATTCCCAACGTATATTTAAACTCCTTAAGCCGCTTGTTTTTCTTTATCGTGCGCCATCGTCGTCGCCCGTCATCGTCGTGTTCTCCTTTCGCTTCTTCTTTTTTTTTTTTTTTTTTCTGCTTTTTTCTTCTTCCTGTTTGCTCACTTCGCGAGACAAACTCCCGGTTCGTACGGGAAAGCTTCCGTCCAATTGACGGAAATGAAACGTCGAGGCCGTTGAAGTTCCGGCATAAACGCCAGTGACCGTCTCGCTCTCTCCTCGTTTCAAAAAGAGTCCCGGAGCGCCCCGAAGCGTTTTGCCACTTCCGATATTTCGATTTACGGCCCGACCGACCAAATATACCGTGTCTGTTCGAATGTGTTAAAAGAAAAGTTGTAACAAAATCGCGACGAGCGCTTGACTTTCGTTGATTATCGAAAAAAAGATCCCGCTCGTGTGTTTCGTTCTCGCAAAATTCTCTTCGTTAAACAACACACGCATGTTGTTCTTTAAAATTTTATTTAAATATAAACTGCAGCGAGAGAGGAAAACTATTCCGCGCGCGTAATAATATCGCGACGGAAAAAGGGGTAAGCGCCAGATATACCAGAAAGCCGGAGGATTGGTCTGTTAGAGTAGCTAATTCGAGAGATTAATTCTTTCGTCGCGGTTGGCGCTACGAAGGCGAGGTCGCGGGCTTCACCGCAAGTTCGAAAGCTGCGGCCTCCGAATAATGCAACAATCGTGTTCCAGCGACCTGTATCTCGCGTCAGTGACCTAACCGCCACATCCGTCTCTTGTTATATACCGTCTGGAAACACGCAAATGCAGTCAGAACTATGTATCCAGGGTCCTCACGTAAGCACCCCCTGTGTGTAGCTTTGAGCCAGCTTCGGTTCTACCTCGATCTTTGCCTAGTCCTTTCCTTTTCCGCCTCGCGTGTACCAATAAAAGTCTCAACGTTTATCTTGTCTCTCTTGCGAAATTGTCTTCTCTTTTATTTTTGAATCGTCCGTAAAATTATTATATGACCGACATACTAAAGACGAAATATTGCGGAAATCTCAAATTGTAAATCCGATTTTGCTACGTCTTTTTTTAAACTGATTTTATTCTCAGAATACGATTTCCAGATTATAATTTTTTTTTATTTTAAAATGACAAAACTGTGATTAATTTTGTTCTTAAAATCGTTCTCTCTCTCTCTCTCTCTCTCTCTCTAATCGTTTCTCTTAAAGAAAAATGTCACTGTCACACTTTCCGACATGACGTGCAATCCCCAGCCGGTATCAATGTGTCCATTTTCCGATCGGGTATGAAAATACCCTCGGAAGCCTGTTACTTTAGCCGTTACTCTCTCGTTCTTCTGTGTCGTCGTTTCCCTTGCATAGCCACAAAGTCACGGTCCACCGCGGACCTAAGCTGGTCAGTGTTTGACCTCGTCCGGGCTCGGGCGCAGGAAACACACGAAACGTTTTCTCGCGATCCAATCCTCAACCCAACCCTCTCGCCCTCTTTCCGCCTTCTTTCTCTCTCTCTCTCTCGCAATTTTCCCGTACTTTTTTCTACCGACCGTGAAACCTCAAACGTACAAAAGCCGTAGTCGAGCGTAGAAGAAGCGAGGGCGGTTTCGACCTCGCTACGCGAACCGCAATCCTACGACTATCCCGCATTCAGCGTTGCCAACCCTCTTGAAAGCGGAGCTGCGGGCGTAGCGAAGATGGATTTGCAATATATAAGATTTCGTTTTTTTTTTGCGCGCGCAAAGCAAAAAGAGACAAAAATGGATATGACATTGCAACAACTCTGCGGAACAACGCGCGCATATGTACGACAAAATATATATTATATCCCATCTCTTTATCTTGTTTTGTTTTTTGTCTATAAATCATCAAACGATTTGACATTCATCCGATGAAAATTAAATTGAACGTCGGGGATCTCTTGATTATACGCGCGCTTTTTTTTTCGCACATTCAAAAAACTTCTGCGTCAATAAACCGCAGTCAGTCAGATTGCATTCGCAGTTGTGAACCGCTGAAAAGTTTGTCTGTGCGGAACTTCCATCGCGCGTCACAGGAGCGGAAAAAAGCGCCCGCGGCGCTTGTCATTGAGCTCTCGAAAGTCCGAGCTGCGTCATTAATTGGCAGAATTTTTCGTTTAAATGTCCTAAATTTATTCTCTTTATTTTCTAGTAATTAATCTTGGCAATTTTACGCAGTAACTTTTTGGTTAACGCGAGAAGCAGAACGACGTTATGTTAACTTTTTGTATAAAATATCCATGTGAAAGTGGGAGGGGAGAAGAGCGTGGAACATTTGAATAGTGGATGCCACATTGTGAAAGTTTTTTATTATTAACATAAAGTGTCCATGTAACTGAGCTTTCAATTAAAAACTTCCGCTAAAGTTCACTTAAAATTAATTAGGAAAGTAGGTCGTATTAGAGCGGAATGTGGAAAAGAGCAAGAAAAATATTATGTCTCCGAACTACCGCGCGTTCGTAACGTTTTAATTACCCACGAAGAGAGTTATATAGCGGCGCGGTTTGGTGTAACACTCGGCCTGCATTCGAGCAAATTTATCGGACGCCATTTTTAATCGGATCAAGCGCGCGGCCGCGCGCGCACTATACCCCTCGTTTCAAACGTTTCACCTCCCTTTCCATTCTTTCGGCCGACCTCGAGTAAAGAACAAAAGTCAAACCGGCCGGTTTGGTTTTCCCAACTCCGACCTCCTCGTTCTCCCTCCCCCATTGCGCAAACCCTCTCTTCCCGTTTCGCTTCTAACTCGATTCACCCTTTCTTTCGCGCGGCGCTCGTTGTCGCTTAAATGTCACTCCGCGCGCCTCGCATTCGAATATTGTATCGGCCATTGTCGCGATATCGAACTCGACGATCCATACGATGTAAACGGTCCGATGAAAGGTTGGGAGGGAAGGGAAGAGAAATAAAATCGCGCGGCGACGAAGCGTGCCGCACAAAACGCTCGCACAAACGCGAAATCGAACGCGCATCAACATGTTTCCACAATTTATTCTCTTTCTCTCTCTCTTTGCACAATACCAAGTCTATCTAAATGTGTCACTTTTTTACGAGGTGTGTAATATTGTTATTGTCACAGAGAAGCTCGCTAGCTGATTTAAATTCAAATTATTTTTTAATAGGACGAATCACAACAACGAGAATGTGAATTGTTTCACATTTTCGAGTTCTGTCGTTCGATATGATGTAACGAAAATCGGGGGAGGGGAATATGACGCGCTATTGACGCAAACGCTCGCTCGTGTGACGTCAAATCGCCAGTCGGGAAGAAAATCCGAAAATTTTCGCCGACGCGGCGGAGTCTCGTCTCGCGTCGCATGGCGCGTGAACTCGTGCGACGATTTTCCGCAACTTTCCAACTCCTCGCGCGCGGCTTGTCCGACAACACGCGCGCGCGGAACAACCCGCAGTTGCAGCGCGGGGAATAGCGGCACGTGCCGAGAATACTCCG
This sequence comes from Pseudomyrmex gracilis, assembly GCF_002006095.1. NCBI lineage: Eukaryota > Metazoa > Arthropoda > Insecta > Hymenoptera > Formicidae > Pseudomyrmex > Pseudomyrmex gracilis. The sequence goes on from NW_018020613.1 coordinate 630,449, forward strand.
AGAGGAGAGAAAGCATATCTTAGCCTCCGTCGTCGTCGTCGTAAGGCCCCGGCGCTCACGGGATGAGTTCGAGAGAAATTTATAAAGGCCTACGTGCTCTCTCTCTGCGCGTTTCCCGTCCGCTCTCACGGACACAGTTCCGTCCGTGATACTTTACTGCGGTGTTTTGTTTCTCTCTGAGAGAAACGAAGGAGGGTGGAGTCTTAAAGCGTCGCGAGCAGTCGGTTTACAGGGTTCATAAGACGCGACGTGAATTCGTTGGCCATTTCTTGCGGGAGGGATAAAGAAAAAGAAAGCGAGCAAGAGAGAGAGAAAGAGAGAGAAAAAGTTGCATCGCATGAGCAAGTTTCTCGCTCGCAAGAGACACTCGTTTACGTCTCTCGTGAAAAACAGCGCGGCGCCGCATTCCTCGGCGGAGATGCGTATACAACGGCAATTTAGGGAAACGCCTCTTGTTCCAGTTTAGGAAAAAGCGTTTTCCTCGATTTTAAACTGCGAGAGAGCTATTAATTTCAGCTATGCAACAGTATCCGGGGGGTTACACGGGCCATTACTATTAATCACGGCATTAAGTAAACTCATAACAAATTGTTTTTTTTTTTGTTCTCGTCCCGGTATAAAAAGCTCTCGCTTTGAGAAAAGTAGCCTCTCTGTAAATTTATTTAGGAACAATAGTTCAAAAAAAAAAAAAAAAAAAAACAAATTGATGCGTACGTACACACTATTAGCGTGAATTTACGCGCGATAAAATCTAAAGCCGTTAAATTTAGTTATCACAACGCACTCTCTCTTTTCGCGACGCGAGCGTGGCACCAGTTACGCACCTTTGGCGTTCTAATTAACAAACTAGAAGGCGTCTCATAAATCGCCGACGCTTCGTAAGCGAAATAAAATTATTGCAACCGGTGGGCAAAAGTGAAAGACGCATTAATCGTCGCGGCGTATATCCAAGAGAGAAAGAGAGAGAGAGAGAGAGAGCAAAACGGATCAGCGCGCGTAGCGCGACGTCAGATGAGAGATCCTTCTTTTCTCCGGCCGTCCCTCTTAAAGTCGATGGCATTCACAGCTCGTCCGAGGCGAACTTAATACGGGTTATAAATCTCCCGCTCTTTCTCATGTAAATACGAATCTAACCGAGAACCAGTACGAGACTCTTCCTCCTCTCCTGTGCTTTGGCGCGCGCGCACACGCACACACAACCGTCGAATATATCTTTCTTCCTGATTCCCGCTGTCTTTCTTCATCTTTCTCTTTATTCTTCTTCTTCCTCTTCGAGCTCACAATCACGCAATTTAACCAAGCATTAAAATGATCCGCAATTCCCCGATCTATTTAACTGTTCTCGCTCACGGCTATTACACGGAATACACTTGCGCGCTCTTGCTCGTCCGCCTGTAGTCCGCAACGCGCGCTGTGCGTATTTCCCTTTTATTTCATCCGGATTCGAATCCGGAATCGCTATGCGGCAAGTCAGATAAAAACGAAACAAAAAAAAACAAAAAAAAAACAAAATAAATAAAAGAATCGCGAGCGAAACCACACCGACCTACTATAGAAGCGAGACGGTAATCACCGTAAAACGCAAAAAAAAAAAAAAAAAAAGAAGTAAACTTGCATCTGGAAATCTCGAGCTGAGTGTTCATACAGGTGTGTGTGTGTGTGTGTTTTTTTGTAACGCTGTTAAAAACAACTTAAAAACCAATAAAAAAAATAAAAACAAATTCGATCCACCTGTACGCTCTCGATCAATTTCCGAGAAACAACGCGTATCGATACGCGTGTATATATATATTTACACATACCCGTCTCCGTATTTCATCCGCAAACCGGAGGGAGGGATATATTTACGTATAATATTGACATGAAGAGAGACATTACACGCGGATGTGTGTATACACACACACACACACACACGCGTGCGCGCGCGTATAGATGTGGAAATCGTAACGCGAGTATCATGAATTAATACACTAATCCGAGAGTAGATCGCGCGATTTTCCCGTTATCGCAGTGTGACCAGCGTGGAAGTACGCGACGCGATATCGAGTTCTCTCGCTGCAAAATATATATATATATATATGACACCGACGCAGTCCATTAACATTCACGCGTTATTAAGAGCATCGTATCATATGGACACAGTGTGCGCTGCAATCCGGTAATTCCTCTGCGCGCGTAGATTTATTACATGTATAAACCTCGAAGTGTAATCAGAGAATAATTCAATGACGCCCGATACCGAGGAAATAATAATTCAATGACAAATCGAGAGAGAGAGAGAGAGAGAGAGAGAGAGCGACAAAACAAAGTTTTGCTTTTACGTATTTTCTTTACGCAGAACGTGTCAGGGTTTACGTCGGCTTTTCCATGCCAAGTGGTACCATAAATACGCATTGCTCTCGGTGTCGCTTCTTCTCCTTCCTTTCTCTCTCTCTTTCTCTCTTCCGCAACCCTTCTCGTGTGGCGAAATATTTCTCCGCGATATTTCGCGGGCAAACTCCCGCGAGAGAGCGCGTGCAACGGATATAGAACTAAAATTCGGAGCCACCCGTCATTCTGATCACCGTCCACGTGCCACGAGCGTCAATGCTCGTAAAAAGTCGTCGTCGTCGTCGTCGTCGTCGTCGTCGTCGTCGTCGTTGTCGACTCGCGTCGAATATCATACAGTGCTCGACGTCGTCAGATTAGTATAAATCTCCCGCATAGCCGCAAATAACGTCGAAATACTGCTTTAAAAAAAAAAAAAAAAAAAAAATCAGCGCGATACGAGAAAACTGCCATTTTTCTGCTTTTTCGCGAAATATCAAGCTCTTTCAAAGATTTCTAGAAATCGGAACGCAAAAGAAATTGCCCTGAGATGACTACTTTTTCTTTTTGCAATCTGTTTCTCTATTTTCGATATAAATAACGACAGTTAGTAGAAAGTTTTCTTATATACTATATATATATATATATAGACAGTAGTCGCTTTTAAAAATAATTAAAAAAAAAAAAAAAACGAAGACAACTTCCTATATCTAGCAGCTACGATGAAGAATCTCGCGTAGCTGGCACAACGTGCCAGGAAACGACGCGCTTGTGTAATGAGCTACGGATCTGCAGCATGTTGAACGTCATAATTAGAAATCGCAGCGTCGCGCGAATATTAACGACGCAGCCTACATTTTAACGGGTGGCCTTCCCTGAAAAATGGGAAGTAATATCTCACGGCCGGCCGGAATACACAAGCAGGAACGAGGTGGCGATTCGCGCGACACGTGACTCCAACAAACGAGATGATGTTTCCCAAAGAGACGAAATTTGTATAAATGATTGTAATAACAGTTGAAGAAAATTAAATTACACACGACATACAAAGAGAGAAAAAATAACGGAAGGAACGGTAATTGACACAAGCTCTCGACACATAAACGGACTTGATCGTCGCGTTTCATAGGGAAAATATTTTTCGTGAATTTCTTGGAAATATTAGATGGGTGTAAAACAAAAATGCGCGGATGCTTTGCATAAATTTTGCGTAAATGCGATCGAAATAGTAACCGGACGGTTTAATCATAGACATGACCCAGTCGAGACGAGACGCTTTATTTCCGGCCGATCGACGGACGCGGGTCATTAAGATCCGGGGCGCGGCTCGCACATTGTGGATGCTAAAGTTTCTAATTATGACGGCCAGCTGGTTAGACACTCGCGTCGTTGCATATCCGAATTTCCCGGTACCTGCCCGTTCGGTCACGCCCCATGTGGAACTTCACGTTTCCTCGTCCTGTCAAATGCGTCTCATAAACGCGGGGCGGATGAGAGAAGTTCGCTTTTCGAGAACACGTTCCGAGGAGAAACGTGAGCGGTTAGTTAAATTGCGGTTCGGAGAGTCGTTATAGAATTAGATTCCGCGAACGATCTTCTTGCGGGCAAAGATCCGCAGAAAGATTCATTGTTTTTTGAAAAAAAAAAAAAAAAACAAACAAAAAAAAACAAAACATCTTTCTCTCGCGATAGAAAATCTCCTGTGTCCTTCCAAAAACGTGGCAAACTCTCCGTCACGCACGCAAGAAGCGTGAATATCGCGGCTGAACAACATATGCCGCAGCCTAGGGGATTTCCTATAGACCCACTCGTTCTCGGCGCAACGAGATACAGGCGAGGTTAACGCAGCGCTTTTTGCGCTTGCAATGTTCGCGCTTAGCGGAGCGTATCTACGGCTACTTGTTGACCGTGTTCCTGGGGCAGGAATATACCCGTCCTTTTCCCTCTTCTTCCTCACCTCACTTCCCCCTTCGGTTCCCAAACAACACTGCCGTCCGGCAGTGAATTATCGTCCGGCTGTACCGGAGGTCCCCCGCTATCTCGCGCGCGAATCTGCGAAATTTATTGCCCGTAACCGCGAATGATACGTAATTATGCCTCTTTACGTACCTACCCACGTCCAGCTCCCGCGATCGCGACAAAATTACTGGTGAAGTCTCCCTTTGTGCGTGCCTGTCCCGTTGCGTTGTGTTTTCCCCCCGTACCCGCTCAACACACGCCGAACTCTCTCTCTGCCTCACATCTTTACTGCCGAGAGATATTTATCTTTTTATTTCCCCGAACTCTCTTCGTATATATGCGCGAATTCGCTTACTTTCCGATGATACCGAGAAATTTCATCCGATCAGATTAAACGTCGCAGATTTATCTTGTCGGCGAAATTTATCGGCGGTCAGCGACTTTGGAGAAGGTGACGGCGCGGTTTCGAAAAATTACAACATCAAAAATAAAACGCGAGGTTCTACGAGTAACACACACACACACACACACACATACACACACACAGATGTTTTTCATGTAAATTTCGATCAGAGAACTTCCGGGTTATTTAATTCAAAACCAAGTCGGAAAACGCACATTCCGCCGCATCTCGACCGAAGTCAACGTTCATAATCACCTTGAAGAAAACTCAAGAGAGACATTACGTTAATCGATACCGTTTAAAGTATATCACCACCGAATCGCACTCGTGGGATCCTTGAGGAGCGCGAATTCGGCGCCCCTCTTATAAATTTATGCGAACAGGCCGTGGAGGCGAGTCTCTCCGCATCCGGCCGGTAATTCCAGGCGGCGATTTTAAGAACGCTTCGAAGCTTTCCCCGAGTTCAGCCGGGATTAAATCGACACGGGGACGTTCATTGTACGTTCCTTATCGCGCCAGGACCAGGCGGAGCGCGGTGGAACTCGCTCGACTAAAGTGCAATAAAACCAATTAGGCGCGGCGCGAGAAACGGGGAAACCGTCTCTCTTTCTCTCTCTCTCTGTCTCTTTCTCTCCCCTCTCTTCCTTCCTCGGAGTGTGTGAAAGAAGTCCGGGAAGACATGAGCGTGGGTATAAGAAAGTCGTTTGCCACTGGCGAGACGCCAAATCAATTTAAAAGTTCATGCTCGTATTCCGCCGTCTGAAGATGCGCGCGCGCGCACGCGCACAAGAGGTGAAAGAGAAATTTTTTTCAAAAACATGCACTCGCGTGTATCGGACGTGGGTAAATTAATGAGGTGAAATTTAATTGAGCGAGAATTTTCACAAATTTTCTTTTTCTTCTCGAGGAGGGGCTTCGCCCCGTAATCTTCGTATTTTTAAAATCTCCGAAATAATTTTTTAACTCGCTCGTCAAAATTCGACTCTTTCTCTCATTCAAAAGGGATTATAGATCCAGATTTTTTCTTTTTTCCGCACAATACACTCCTCTCATATCGCCTTTCGCGCGCGTGTGTATATTCGCACCTCCGGTATAGAACCCCGTGATTCATCGGCGAGTCGTTATCGCCGATGAAGCGGTGTAATGACAAGCGGAAAGAGCCGAGTGCCAGAAACGATAGGCGCAGGTACCAGCGCGCGGAGGAGGTACGGCCCGGGAACAATTAAACTCACTTCATAATTTCTCAGTGGCGGGTGCTCGAGCTTAATGAGAAATGCGCGTTCACCGTGAAATGGATCGATCGTGTTCGCGAAACTCGTTCGCCCGGCGAGACGAAAACGCCCCGGCGGCAGCGGCGGCGGCGGCGGCGGCGGCGGCTTGCGTGTGAAACGAAGGCGAAAGAGATAGATCGCCGGGGATAGTCTTTCTCCTCTTCCGGTCTTTCTCTCCCAGACCCAGGAGAAGAGACAAGTTTCGTATACCAGGTGATCGCCGACTGTCAAAAGTTGCCGGTGCGGCTTCGCAACCGGTCGGGCCAAGCAGCATCGAGCCGCGTTCCCGATCGGAAAACTTTCGTTCCGTGTTGGGCGAAACAATTTCGCCGTCCGACATCGTCGGGCTAAATAGCCAACTTGTTTTCGTCTTTTAATGAGAAAACGCGTCGGGTAGTTGGAAACGCAACGTCACGCTCGCGATCCTCTCCCATTAATTTTGCCAAACGAGTTGTCGGGATCGAAACAGGGCGATCGGATTTGACATGATACCAATGTGGAGGAGAAGAGTAATTAGCATAAATTGAAAAATGTAAACTCGTTGAAATGCGCACAGAAAAGAGAAAGGGGAGGGGCGGAAAAGAGATCTATTCTTACGAAACCTAATTTTCTTTAATAAGAGGTTTCCTTTGGAAAGAAACAAATCTTCAGTCAATTACCGAACGAAACTATCGAATGATAAAATATAATACGTACGTTCTGCGATGATCATTACGTGATCGATATGAAATCGATGGTAAGAAAAAAAAAAACTCGTTGAACGAAAAGTTCAAGAAATTAGCATCAATAGCAACGTCCCTTCCCACGCGCCCCCAGACGCTAATGACGAATAATTCTCTCGATTCTTCTTCGCGAGCGAGACGAGATAAAAGCTTCGTTAACCGATGTTCCAAGCTCAATCGCACTCCCGAACTTCCTCACGGGGAGATAGGACTTTGCCAACATGCCGACGAGAGTTCCGCGTCATCGATCGTCACGAAAGCAGCAAAGTTTCGAGCATCAAGTTTTAAGTAGCCGCGCCGGCTAGTAGTAGGCGGCAATCGCGCCACATCTTCGGGGAAAGAGGAATCGCGGAGGAGTTGCAGAGTGGCCATTGTTCTTGGAGGTAATTTACATGGCCATTTTTTTTCTTTTGGCTCGGCTACCGCGACGACGGTCTTCAGGCAAGCGGGAGCGGGAGAGAAGGCATGCGACAACGAAGAGAATTGGAAGAGGGACAAAGAAATTGAAGAAGAAACAAAGTAAAACGGAGACAAGTGCGGAGAGAGAAAGAAGCGAAGAGAAAGAGAGAGAGAGAGAGAGAGAGAAAGAAAGAGAGAGAGAAATAGACGTACTGAGATAGAAGAAGAGAGATCGCCGAAGGGAGTGAAGTTAGAACAACAAGTCCGCTGTCTGCCAGCGAACCAACAGACCAGCCAACCGGATAGCCTTCTTGCCACCTAGCTGATTCGCTAACCATGCAGCTTGCGCGAGACTAAGTTTACCTTGCAAAACTTTCGCGTGTCGCGAGGACCTTGTTACCTCGAGAAATTCGAATTCGACGTTTCGTCATGACGCCACTGGTCCCTGGCACGAATGCTGAACACGATATACAACGTGCCACTTGTCACTTACGTTGTGTAGTTGAGAGAAAAAAAAACAACAAAGTAAAAAAGTCAAGAGAAATGCTTCGCAAATTCAATAAAAAAAAAACAAAAACACGACAAAAAAGAAAGGAGGATATTTTCTATTATATTTAAGTGAACGTGTGTGCACACACACACGCGTGCAAATGGGAATTGAGATAAACATGCTGTGTAAATAAAGAAGACGTAATTTTAATCGCGATTAGAGAGCACGGCAGCACGAGAACGTGTCGGATTTTAAAAAGCGAAATCTCAGACGCAATTCTCAATAGAAATACGATAAGAGACGACTATCACGAAGGCCCGTTTCCATTGGCGCGCGGCGAAACGTTGATAGCATCGGCTATATGTAAGTTCCGGCCAAGACCGAGGCGCCCACCCATACAACCGGATCGACGCGTGCATCGGTGTGTTGTTGAAGCTCAAAGTGCATAGGAGCGTTAAAGCCACGCAAGCAACACACGGTAATAAAGTTTATTGCGAGAATGCATTAGATCGAATACGTTACACATCCATGCGCGGAGAGAAAGCGGGAAGAGGGAGGCATGAGGAAGGCGAATACTCAGGGCCCAATAAACTCAACCAGGTGTGTACCTGCCTCGGAAGTTAACGCGCAATCCCGCGCTTCTCTCAGAATCTAAACACACACGCCAAGCCGCGTGTCTCGCAGCAATCTCATCCGTTCTTTACATCCGTCGCGCCTCGCCTTGTTCGCAGACTCTTCTTCGCGAAATCTTTGCGCTCTTATCTCGAGAAGGACCTAGTTTTCCGTGCGACAAACAATTGTGCGAGTTAAGTTACACACGCGACATCTGAAGTAAAAATTGTAAAAAAAATCTCTTGTGTACATCAGTGAGCGCGATCACACACACACACACACACACACACACACACACAAACGGTAACAAACATTACGGACGTTCCGGACGCAACGCCAGCCAGTCTGGAAAATTCGGAGGAAGAACAGATTTCCTTGACAAATCACCGCGAGTTTCAAGCCGCGGCCGGATAAGAGCGACGTCTATCTCCAAATATAGCGATAACTTCGGAAGAAAGGTACAACCTCTTTTTGGCGGATCGGTGGCGCGACGGTGAACACACACACATATATATATATATATGTGTGTATATGTACACACACCGAGAGAACGCGCGCGAGATTCCCGCGTCGACACACGAGAATTCGAAAGGCGGAATTTGCGCGAGGTGGCGGAGTTCTCCGCGAAGGGGAACGGTGGCGGCGGCGGCGGCGCGCGCGGTGGAAAAAGGAATGGGAATGGCGGATACGTGTGAGAAGCACGGGAGCGCGTTCGGGTGGCGTCGGGGTAGATGTAGTTAGGTACTATGTCGAGGCATAATAGAATAGATAGCGGATAGGCGGAAGGCCGGGGCCCGCTGGTGCTTCGGGAATACTTTACCGAGCGTATAAACGCTATTTATGGCTGCATAAACCAGCGATAGGGGATATATAATACAGTCACACACCTACGTTCCAACCCTCTCCACCTCTTCATTCCTCTCTCTCTCTCTCTCTCTCTCTCTCTCTCTCTCTCTCTCTCTCTCTCTCACTCTCTCTCACCCTTTCTTTCGTTCTTGTCCTTCGTAGTGCGCGGCGTATCTACGTGTATCTACGAAGAACGATCGACAACATTCCCCTTCCCTCCCCAGCCCCGTCTCACATCCCCGTCGGCCCTGCATTGATTTGCATGAGATTTCGACCTGAGTTCCTTCTTATAAATCTACCTTCCCCATCCACGCCGACCGCGCCGAAAGGAAAGGTATTGACTCTCTCCCCTCGGTCTCTCCACCCTTCTCCTCCTCTTCCCTTTCCGCCGCGAAGACGATGCATGCAGAAAATTCGCGTGCCGAGAGGAAATTCGCGCAGTCCTTCGGGGTCTGAATCGAGAAATGATCGAGCGATTTTTCGCGCCGCAAAGGAAAGCAATTAGTTAGGAATATAAACGACTCGGATATTTTATTCCTTCGAAGATAAAAAAAAAAAAAAAAAAAAAAAGAGAGAACGGCGCGCAAAACTTTCGGTATCGGGCGAAAGAGAGAGAAAGAGAGCCGAATATAGAACCAATAGAACTTGAAATTTGTGGGACGTAAAAACCTGCGAGAGAGAGTTCGAATTTGTGAAACATAAAGTTTGAATGCAAAATTTATAAGACCATAGAACTTGCGAACTTAGTAGGCTCGATAGAATCTAAACTTTGTGTGCGAGGAATCGTAAGACGGGGTTTCTTCTAAATCCGGCGTATGACGCTTTTTGCACAAGCTTTTCGGCTATAATTATTTCGCAGATGGAGAGAAAAAGAGAGAGAGAGAGAGAAGATGGAGCGATTATTCAAAATCACGATTCGGTGTCGATTTAGCGCCATTATAATACCTAATTAGCCACTTGCGATACGGGGGAAGCGGAAAGCGCGCTGATCGGCTATTCGGGAGACTCGGGCTCTCCAACTTGGCAAACTTGCTCGCAACTGCCAACGCTTTGGCGAATTAATTATTTCGCGTCACGCCTTGCTACGATGTTTATAAAGCGTTCGACGCCATCTTGCGCCTGAGTAACCCTTCGCTCTTAAATATGCGATTACGCAACCCACGGGGTGAGTCGCTTGTCTTCATCGCGATTCTATCGTCTGTCGCGTTGATTTATCATGAAAGCTTCGATTAATATTAACCGGCTCGAACGACTGAAGGAATTTCGAACATCCTGAACTTACGCACTCGCGCTCCCCTATCCTCCGGATGGATTTCGCCTTTCCTTCGCTTACCTGAAACAGAAATGGTTAAAAATTTAATTACAGAACGGAGTTTACACGAAGAGAGAGAGAGAGAGAGAGGGGGGGAAATAACTTGATATAATCACGACGTTAAAAGCAAACAAAAAATTGTGAGATTATTTTGTTTTACACGCGCAATATATCGCGCGATGGTGGATCCGCAATCTTTCTCTTTACGGATTTACTCGCGGAATTCTACATCATTTTACGGGTAAACAAATGAATCTACTTTCCCGTTGGAGATTCTCTTGGAAACTGCGGTATGACAAAGTCGCGGCCATTGTTCGTTCACACTGTGCCAGCGAGATAAAGGGAACGGCAAAGTATAGTCGCCGGAATATCTTTTAATTACGTCGCCGCCATCGCGAGAGATCTCGCGGAAATATGCAACGGTGGACGTTTTAATCTCGCGGTCACTTAAAAACTCCTCGCATAGATCCCGGCCGCTATCTCGACGAGCGGATCGGAGACGCGTTTGGAAGCGGAATAAAACCGTCCCTGTGAAATTTAATAAGTTCCTTCGGCGAGGGTCGTAAGTTCCTTGCGAGAGCGACGGGTCTTGGGAGAGAATGAGAGCGAAAAAGAGAGAGAGAGAGAGAAAGTCGAGAAATCAGTAAATTTAAAAGTGATCCCTTATGTTTGCGTTAGACTGCAATTCACCGCAGGGATTGTATTTGGTCGTAGCAACTGATAAATCTCAGGAATTGCTACAAACGGTCGCGTTTACTATTTTAACAACTAAGATCGAGAGTAATATAAATGTTTACTCGTATGAAGATATAAATGAAGAAGAAAAAGAAGAAGAAGAACAGGAAGAAGCTGTTTTCCCCCTCGCGCTAAAAGTGTGCAGTTAGATAATAATTAAGATAGTTTTCGTAACTTTCCCCCGTTTTTTAATAACGCGAAGATCAAAAGCGACGTCTGGGGAACAAAGTATGCTTTTTTTTTTTTTTTTATCATACTCCCGCCTCTTTGAGCGGTGTAAGACGAATACTTTTATAGATTTATTTGTCCCCCTTCATACGAGAAACTTCCGCAAAATTGCACTTTTCAAATTCTTTAAAATTGCTTAAACTTTGCGGATATCTCGACCGAAGATCCCTCGCGGGATAAGAAATTATAGATACACAAAATCCCTTTTGTATTGCATAAGGAGCAAAATATAATATAAAAATCACTCTCTTCTTTTGTATAACGGCCGCGCATTGCGTTCAATCGCTTCTCGGAATTCTTTCCTTAAGCCGCAGCGATCGTTCCATTATGGGAATCCGCTTTTAAAACAATTGCCGGCGCAATGAACGTCAGGAAAAGAAGCGAGAAGTAACTTTGAATTTCGGTATCGTCGTGCGAAATAATCGCGCGGTGTAAATTCTGAAGCGGGACAAAACGCGGTTGGCCATTTCGCGAAAGCGGAACCTAATCCCGCAAAGATACGTGACCGGAATTGCTCTTTGACCTTACCGGGTGGTGGTCCAAACGGACTAGCAGCTTAGCGTTTTCTCTTCCTCTCCCGACCGTTTTGTCTTCTCTATTTACACGAAGCGTTCGAAATACTTTTCCGTCGCGTCGTACCAAATGGGCAATAAGAGCATTATTATCGCACATTTTTGTAATTATTGTTTTTGTCAGAAAAATCCCACAGCAATACTACTTATCTCAATGATAATTAGTGATACACGTTTCAAGCAGAGAAGTTTAATCGAATTTGCAATATTAACACGGTGCAATATTTTTTTATTATATATTTGTTGTTTTTATTGTTTTGATTTTTAATCGCTCGAATACTCTTGCATAATAGAATATTTAATCATACATTACTAGCACAACACAGGCGCGCGCTACGCGCACGCTATTATTGTTTTTATTTTAACGTGTAGTGTCAGTGAACACAACCTGTCACCGCCATGACAACTAGTATATACGTCTTGCAAACAATATAATACACATGATGTACATATGAGAGATGTCAGAAATAACGCATGAAAATCAAACTTGAAAAATAGTGAAAAAGAGGAGTAGAAAAACACCATGTGACTAAAGTCTCGTGACAAGGAAAAGAATAAAAAAGAGAATATTATATATATTATATATAATATTATACATAGATACATATACTGTATTATATATATTATATATACCGTAATCACGTGACCAAAGTCAGTGACCCCGCCAAGTCGCGCGACCGCGGTCAGTGACCTCCCCCCCCCCACCAAGGCCGCGCGGCCGAGGTCAGTGCCCCGCCAAGGCCGCGCGGCCGAGGTCAATGACCC